>NW_021703771.1:64633674-64806512 GCF_005190385.1 Monodon monoceros
TTTTTTTGCGGTACGCGGGCCTCTCACTGCTGTGGCCTCTCCCGTTGCGGAGCACAGGCTCCAGACGCGCAGGCTCAGCGGCCACGGCTCACAGGCACAGCCGCTCCGCGGCATGTGGAATCTTCCCGGACCAGGGCATGAACCCATGTCACCTGCATCGGCAGGCGGACTCTCAACCACTGCGCCACCAGGGAAGCCCTATTATACCTTTTTAATTGACTTATTTTTATGCTTAACTTCATCTTAGGCAACAATATGCATGAAATGACAGGTTTGATATACTAATTATATACTTTTTCATTACTTAGTAGCAAAATAAGTACTAATGTGTTACAATTTGAAATGTTTTATCCTTATACCATCTAAAATCAACTGTAGTACCAACATTTGGGTAAAAACTGTCCTGGTGTAACAACTGGGCATTTAAAGTAAAAGTATTTAAACTTTTCCTCTTTTTTTTTCTTCTTTCTTTCCTTTTTAAAGTTTGAATATGTCGAACTGACCTATCAAGTTACCACTCAAGTGGTGCTTCTCAGTCTCTTTTCCTCTGTAGAGAAATGATGGAGGATGTATATTCCTCTGTCCAAAGTGAATCACTGAGCCAACTCGGCTGTTTGTTATTCTGGGCATGTACGCCATAACTCCACCACTCTCTCTCCTGCTGAAGAAAGTATAACAGAATGCAAGTGAGCTAACCTTGATTTTCTGTATTTTTAAGAGTAAATCATTTACAAACTCAATCCTTTAATTATGAGTAGTAAAAAACAATTTCCTTGCAACATACCCATCTACTGATTGCAACATCATGCTTAAGAGCCTCTGTTCTTACAGATTAAAAGGTGCTGCCAGAATTTTTGTTTCTGTTTTAAATTTGCATTCAAGCAACAGTGTGCTTGAGATTATTTTTTTTCACCTACAAACAATTGTTTTAATTCCATTCTCTTTAATACCCTTTTTTTTCTCTTTCAGAAAGATTCTTTTAATCTCAGCATTTTAAAAAGGAGAGTACTGTATTGAGAACTCTCAGTGATCTGATGGATTATTATGGGGATTATTCTTTGTCATTATAGGGTGACCAGTTTGTCCCAATTTGCCTTGGACTTTTCTGTTTTTATCACTGGAGTCCCACATCCTGGGAAATCCCTCAGTTCTGAGCAAATGGGACAGTTGACCACCCTAAAGCAGGCTGACAGAAATGGAGAATGTGACTGGATAGGATTTTAGTTGGGTGTATAATTGGTAATCCATATATTTAAATATGCTGAGATCTTGAACTTCAACATAATGATCGCAGCTAAAAATGGGCAGAGAGATCTCTCTATTGCTCAACTTGTCCGTTCTCTAAATTGCTTCTCTAGTGAGCTATCAAAAACACACATCTTAATTATGTCACTGCATTGAGTAACAAGGCTTCACATTTATTTCAGGAAGAATCCAAACTCTAGAAATTGCCTCACCCAGCCTCGCTTGATTTGGTCCATTGGTTCTCAAACTTTACTCTGGGAAGGACCACCTAGAAAATGTGTTTAAAATGCACATTCCTATGCCCCTGATTCAAAGAGAATAAATCTGGAGAGCAACTAAAAGCATTTTTTCAAAAACAAGCACAGTGGGGGACTCTTTTTCAGGTAGTCCTTGGACCATGTTTTGAGGAAAATTGACCTAGTTTGGTTTTTTTCCCCATTTTTTAAATGCCCAGTTGTTGGTTTATTCTCTGGGCTTATTAAAATTCACTTAACTTTTCAGTGTTCCAGGCCTTCTACCTGAAGCCCTCTCCTACATCTCTGTTGGTCAGTCAGATTTCTACTACCTGGACGTCCCCTTTCCCAGGAAGCCTCTGCAAGGCCCCGTTAGGGTTAATGTCTCTCTCCTTGTCCTCTATTAGGACCCTGCCCCTCCTGCCAAGTGTCTAGAGCCCAGGATTGTAAATGCCTCTTCCTTGTGTGTATATCTCTTTAAGCCGAGTTCAGTGCCCATAGACACCTCTCATCTTATTTATGATTATGTCCTCAGGTTCTAGCTCATTGTTGAGCACATGGTAAGAGCACAAGATTGTTTACTGAATAATTAAATTTCTTTAGTAATGGGTAGATTGATGTAACACAGTCCTAGGAACTGAGACTCAGGTGCGTCTATCTGGTATTGGGTTATCCCCTTCCCCAGCCCTCCTTGTATCCGTGGGTATGTTTGGGGGCTTAGGAATACTGGGATTTGGTTGTGGGGAGAAGTGCAGGGCCCCTGGAGAGGGAGACAAGGGAATGAGAAGTTCCAGGTTTAGGGGAATGTCATTGCATTCCTCCCCAGCTGGACCTGAGGGACTGGTCTGGAGCCTGAGTAGAGAAAGGGGTGGTGGCAATTTCACAGAGGTTCAAGGGGCAGACGTGATGCAGCCAGGGGGCTTGAGAACAGGGAGCCACACACATTCCTTGACACCACACATATGTACACACACTGCACATCACACACACACACCACACGCACCACGTGCATCACACGTACATACCACACATATACACCATATACTTCACACACACCACACATACCACACCACACACACACACCCATACACACACTCAAAGCTTCTCCCTCCAACACCACCTAGGACCCAGCTTTGCCTCCTGAGGGCTCTGGGCCGCCGTCAGCAGGGCTAGCAGTGTTGTCTCTGAGGGAAACGGCAGTATAATTGTCCTGAATGCTCAAGAGCTCCTGATTTCCCTGGAAATTCCATAAAAAATCCCAAAGAGATTTAGTAGAGGTGTTGAAGGGAAGGTCATGAGCGGAGATCTTGCATTAACAAAAAGGGGCTGAGTGCTAGCATCATTGGACTTCATTTGTGAAAAGTGGACTTCTGAATGAGACCAAGAATAAGTAAAATCCAATTTCTAGACAAGGCCTGTCATGAAAGTTCAGCCTTAGACTGCCAAAAACAAGACTTTCTCATAAGACTGGGCCGACAGATCTATGAAATGGGCTGGCTGAATGCTAACATTTTATTGCTTTCTGGACTTTTTGTACGAGTCATTCGAAATAAAAGGTGCTACCATTCTTGACAACTGGTGGCGCTGTGGAGTTCTTTTTCCGGCCTTGAGAAATTGCCACTGAGCCAGTGTACAGCAGGTCCTATATCAAATCTGGTTTTGAACAACTGGAATTGACCTTGCTGGTCGTGATACTGGTGAGGTGCTTCTGAATTAGATTGTGCTGAGCGCATCTCAGCAGCTTGGGAAATGGTGAGGCATGAACACACAGCTGATGTGTGCCTGGGAGAGTTTCACAATTTTGTGAATGATGGCTAGACAGATACTCAGTGTGAACACTACACATTGACTTAAAATGGTATTGACATCCTCTGGTGAATGATCTTGTCATGCTACGTGACAATATGCAGATGCATTCTCTGAGCAATTCCCTGCATTAAACACCTTACCATGTACTGGTAACAAGGAAGAGAATTTAGTATTTCTGTAGCTGTATCTTGAAATACGCCTAACTCTAGGAAGAACGAAAATAAACATATAAATAAGTAACTACGATGGGAATTTTCTAATGAAATAACACCTAGTTGTCTGAAATTTTGTTTCCAGTTAATGGACATTGAGTCAACTTATATAACTGTCATAGCAAAGTTAGATTATTGTAAATTGTTATTTTTATTCAAAATAAGAGTATTATTCTTGAGGGGGGAATAATCAATGTATTTAGAAAGGTGGAGAGACCAACTGGTAGGAGGAATATGCACATTTATTTTAAAGATCACACATTAACATTTTTTTTTAAAAAGAGAGAGGGAGAGAAGAAAGTGTTAATGTAAATTTACTGCAATTTCACAATTTTAACACCAATTAAATTGAATGTTTGAAAGATACCAGAACTCTTATAAATGTATAAGGTCAGGGAAAGCTTATGCTTGACTTTCAGTTGAGAAGTAAAAAAGAAATGCCAAGTGTGATAAATGGAAATTCCAGAAAACACAGAGAATTAGATGGCTCTATACTCTGGTTAGAAACTGGAGGAAGGTTAGTGGCTGGTCTGTCCGTCCTCTAGAAGAAAGGGCAGCAGAAAATGAAGTAGTCCCCAAGACCACAAAATAGGTGAGTTATGGGAGCAAATTCACAAAGACCCCTGAGTGGTTGTGTGTAAGTCAGTCAGTGAAAAGGATAATCAGAAGCTCCTGAGATGGAGTCAACTGGCTGATTTCTGCCTCTAAAGCTAGCATACCCAACCGTTACGTTATCCAGTTCGATGGAAGAAAATAAATTTCCAAATTCAAGCCCAAAATTCCCATGTTCTTGCAGGTAGGCAAGATTTGGAGGCAAAAATGAGGTACCCTGTTAAAATTTGAACATAGGGAAATAATTCTGACAGTTGGACTTCTAAACACATTTCATAAATTACATTAGAAATATGTACATTTGCCTTAAATTTTAATTCTTAAAATGGTGGCAGTAGTGGGCTTATCTCCCGACCACAACCATAATAGAATCATCTTGTCTTTTAAATCACCCCCTCCTAGATTCACCACTATCCTTTTCTTTAGCCACAGTTATTGGTGATAATGTGTCGTTCCTCTCAGGTAGGCTGGGGTGGAAAAAATGTGAATCCCTCCATCTTCTAGTGCCTGAATGGCTGCAGAATTGTCTGTTATATGATGAAAGGTTATCGATGTAAAGAAGGAAAGTAATGGCAGTTGGTCAGCCATAGAAACGTGAAAATGTTGAGGGACAGAGGCCAGCACCAGTGGTCTTCATCCACGCACAGGACAACCTGACCTAGGATTGAGCTGCTTGCCAGTGTGGTGGGTCTGTCCCTGGAAGTGGAGATAAAAGCATATACCTCTGAGGGCTCGATGACGGACAGTCCAACTAAATCCCCTTGCTATATGTGATTCCACGCTCAATCAATAATAACATTTCTTCTAGTAATACTTTTGTGTCTCACGTAAATATGTGTATGGGTGGACCATAGTCAGCATACACATTCTGTTATGGTTTGGGGCGTCATTTGAAATAAACAAACTGGCATTGTGGTTTTCTACATCTTAGCCTTTGGGAGCTTGGTTAATGTAAATCCACCCTTGTCTTAGTCTGTTTGGGCTGATATAACAAAATACCATAAACTGGGTAGCTTATAACAACAGAAATTTATTTCTCATGGTTCTAGAGGCTGGGAAGTCCATGATCAAGGTGCTGACGGATTTGGTGTCTGTGAGGGCCTGCTTTCTGCTTCGTGGACAGATGTCTATGTCTTCATGTGGTGGAAGGGGCAAGTGAGCTTCCTGGGGTCTCTTTTACAAGGCAGTAATCCCACTTATAAGGGCTTTACCCTCATGAACCAATCATCTCCCAAGGGCCCCACTTCCAAACACCAGCATACTGGGAATTAGGTTTCAACACGCGAATTTGGGGGAACACAATCTATAGCAGGGGTCCCCAACCCCTGGGCCTTGGACTGCTACCAGTCTGAGGCCTGTTAGGAACTGGGCGGCACAGCAGGAGGTGAGTGGCAGGCGAGCAAGTGAAGCTTTGTCTGCCGCTCCGCATGGCTCCCCACCGCTCGCATTACCAAGTGAGCCATCCCACCATCCCCCGCCCCCCCAGTCCGTGGAAAAATTGTCTTCCACAGAACTGGTCCCTGGTGCCAAAAATGTTGGGGACTGCTGATCTATAGCAACCCCTTAAATTATTCTTAATTATTTCTTAACGGGATGGCAAATTTAATTTCTATGCCTTAAGGACTAATGGTCAGATCCCAGACTCTTATGAATTCCTGAGTTGATGGAGTTGATGCCAGCCTTGTGACTCCTGGCTGAGTGGCTAGCCTAAGCTGTGACATATGACCTTGCAGCCTTTCTTTCTTCAAATTGCTTCAATATGGTTATGGGCAAAAAGTTCCTTTCCAGATATGATATTCCTAGGGGTTGTATATAGAAACTTTATTTGTTAATAGGCCTGTTTATTTTAAATAAAATATAAATGTATAGTTATAACTCAGTTTAGGGAAAAGACTAAATTTTCTTTTTTGGGGAAGGATGTGTGGTAGCCAGCTTCCAGTGGTCGTCAGTATTCATACCTTTCTATAATCCTTTTCATGTGGATGAGGGCTGGCCTGTGTGACAAATTACGTATGGTGGAAATGATATCTGTGATTATCAAGACAGACTTATATAATACACTGCAGCTTCCACCGTGCTTTCTCTCAGATCGCTCAGGCTGGAGAAAGCCAGTCACCGTATTGCAAGGACACCCAAGCAGTCCTGTGGAGAGGTCCACATGGAGAAGAATTAACGTGACAGCCATGTGATTGAGCCACCTTAGAAATAGATCTTCTAGTCCTGGTCAGGCTTTCAGGTGCATGTAACCCCAGCCAGCTTCAGACCGCAGCGTTATGAGTACCTCTGAGTTAGAAATGCCCAATCAAGCTGCTCTGGAATTTATGATGTAAGGAAACCGTGAGAGATAATAGATGCTTATTGTTTTAAGCCACTAAGTTTTGCAGTGATTTATTATGCAGCAACAAATAACTAATACAGAATTTGGTATCTTAAAGTATGGTGATGCTATTAAAAAAATGAAAAACAAAAACTGAGAGCCCCAAGAGAGGGAACAACCAAGGAAAAACCTTCTTAGGCAGAAGTAGGATTGATGCTTAATCAAGGAGTTGGCGCATGGGCCCAGCTGTATATCAGAGCTGCTGTGGATCACTGACTCCCATGTGCCCCCTGTTCTAACACTTCTATAATAAGTGAGTGTCTAGAGTGGCTCTCCTGTACTTGTCCCACCATTTTATGTTTGATGTGTTTGGGGCAGATGGTGCATCTCTTTAGTTCATAGGTCTTGAGATCAAGAGGAATCCCACTCGAGGAGCTTTATTTGAAGAGCTCTGCCTGAGGATCCTCATCTATACCTGATTCCATCTGCATAAGGAGATCCTGGGCCCCGAGCCTGAGATGATGCTATAAGAGGATGAACATTTCAGTGACCTTGGAGTGGGCGAATGCCGTGTGTATGTGGGTGTGTGTGAATCACTGAGAGTCAGAGAGTGGGCTGTGGTATCTTTCCTCCGGGGGCCCGTGATGACCCTCATCTCCTGGTATTCATACCCTTCTATAGTCCTCTCTTTCTTCTATACCAGAATACTGTAGCCTGGTGGCTTATAAATAGCAGAAATTTATTTCTCATAGTTCTGGAGGCTGGGAAGTCCAGGATCAGGGTGCTGGCAGATTTGGTGTCTGGCAAAGGCCTACTTCTGTTTCATAGATGTCTTTTTATTTTGTCTTCACATGGTGGAAGGGGAAAGGGAATTCTCTGGGGACCGCTTTTGTAAGGACACTAATTTCATTCATAAAGGCTCTGCCTCTTGATCGAGTCACCCCTCCAAAGTCCTACCTCCAAGTACCAGCACATTGGGGGTTAAGTTTCAATACATGAATTTTGGAGGGACACATTCAGTCTATAGCACCCCCCCAATAAACTGAATCATTGTTGGTCTGTGTGGTCAATAAATTATGGTAGAAATGGTGGTGTGTATCTTCTGAGGTTGGATCATAAGAGGCGTTGCAGCTCTGATATGTAAGGGCACTCGAGCAGCCCCGTGGTGAGACCCCCATGGAGAGGACTTGACTTGGCAACACAACTTGCCAACCATGTGAGTGAGCTACATTGAAAATGGTTCCTTCATTTCCTTCGGGTTGCTGCAGCCCAAGTGACGTGTGATTGCAACCTCATGAGAACCTTGATCCATAGCTACCTACCTGAGCCACTCCTGAACTCCTGACCCAGAGAAACTTACAAAAGATGATTAAATGAGTATTGTTTTAAGCCACTAGGTATTGGGGTTGTTTGTTAGACACTATTAGATAAGTAGTATGGGGTATAAAGATGAATAAATGATATCTGTTCATTTCTTCTTCATTTTCTTAAGACAAATTCAGGATAATATGCCAGAAAAGTTTGGATTACAGTGTTTTACGATGCCGAGAACCCCACCTTTGTAATGTGGAAAGGGAATGTCCTTTCTGTTAAAGAACTGGTTAATTTGATGTTTACCAAAGGATTAAGGATTTGTTCTATCATCATCATTATCACCAAAAGATGAATAGTAACAATGACAAACATTTACTGAGGGTGCTCTGCTAAATACTTCGTAGGTATTATATAAATTATTCCTCAAACAATGCTATGATGCAGATAATATTATTATTCCCATATTTTGGATGTGGAAATTGAGGTTCAGAGGGTTAAATAGAGTGACCCAAGGTCACACAGCTATTAAAGGTCAGGTCTTCCTGACTATAAAACGTATATATTCCTAACCAGTAAGCTGTGTTATTTCCTTATTTGAAAATTCTGCTTGGAGAGGCCTTGAATTTAAAATATGGAACATAGGCTCTAGCTCTTCAGGGTTTAGCGTCTAAATGCCAGAGAAGTTGACACTGACCATGTAAAATCTGTTTCATTCTATGAGCTATTCTTATTTCAGAATTTCCAGCGTTCGTTTATGTAATAGGAATCACACGGATCACACTCTGGTAGTTATACAGGAAGACAAATGAGATGACTACATGCTACAACTAATGACTCCTGGGCCTTGATTTCCTGCTTGCATTTCCTAACTAAAGCCACTTACTGGGATGGCAGGCTGTCACTGAAGTTAAACAAAATAAATCATGGGTTGTAAAATTAAAAACAATAACCCAATTTTATGGCTGTTTTGCTCAGACTGTAAGAGCATTGAGGATAATGGTCACGGCTGAAACAAGCTTAGATATTGCTAAGGCCAATTTTATGCCTTGTCATGCTTTTCATTTGCCTTTGCTTCAAGCTAATGGTAAAACAATTGGAAGATTGCTTTGAATCAAACATAACCACGGAAGAAACTTTAAAGAAGAGAATATATTAGCTTAATAGCTCAATAAAGCAAATTCACATGTTCCTTTTGGCAAAAGTTTCACTTCATTTTAGCTCAGATTTTCCAGGATATTCTTCAAATGGTAATGAATTGGCAAATTATTTGCCATTCCTAGTTGCATATTTAAGTGAAGACAAATCTTTATAGTTTTCATATTGAGAGGTTATGGATTTCTATTCCCTTTTAATGGAAATTAAAAATCTATCATCCACAAGCAAAAATGGTATAGGTGGGCTTCCCTGGTGGCGCAGTGGTTGAGAGTCCGCCTGCCGATGCAGGGGACACGGGTTCATGCCCCGGGCCGGGAGGATCCCACATGCCGCGGAGTGGCTGGGCCCGTGAGCCATGGCCGCTGAGCCTGTGCGTCCGGAGCCTGTGCTCAGCAATGGGAGAGGCCACAACAGTGAGAGGCCCGCGTACCGCAAAAAAAAAAAAAAAAAAAGTATATGTGTATCTATGCATAACTGTGTGTGGAGGGTACGGAGGTAGAGGGGTGGAGAGGGGGTCAGGAAGGGAAGGGGCCCAGAGTAGAGCCAGAATAGCATTGTTACTGTTGGAAGAAACTCACCTGGGAAAGAATAGTGACCTATCTCTAAATCAAATTAAATCTCTCTCCAGTTTGGCAGGAGATTCTACCTCAGTCATCTTGAGACTTTAGAGTCATCAGAAAGCTAAAATGATGCCTAAAAAATTGGGAGAGAGCCTCACGGCTGTTCCTGGGCTCCTTGTTGTCCGTCCTAATGCCAAGCTGGCTATGATGGTGTTTGCCTGAGCTGGGAGCCCTACTTCCTAGGATCCAGTCTTCCAGATCCACCAGGCAGCCATTTCTGGTGGAAAGTTTTGATACCTTTCAAAGTACTGTCAAAGTGAGGCACGTACCCCTCACTACCAATGGGACCTTCCACTCTATTCCCTCCCCAGAGCAATGTCCAGCTTCCAATGCTGCTTCCACACCTTTCCCACCAAAAGCACTCACCTCTCTTCTGCCCCTTCCACAACCCTTAGCTTAATCTCTTTAAGGAATTCAGGTTTTCTGAGTGCGAAAGTCAGGCAGAGGGCTGGGATGCTTTCAGGCAACTTCTGAAACAAAAATCTCCTCTGAGGCCAGTAGCACAGAAGGCCTGGTTCCCTTTTTGGAACAAGGGGAAGCAAGCAAAAAGCAGGGGTAAACAAAACTCAGTATCTCAGTGTATTAACGCCTCACTGTAAGAGTAAAGATTCCGGGTAGGGAAATGCCAGATGAGTAACAGCTCACCAGCCACACTATATTCATATTGGCTCTGGTCCAGTGGAAGTTCAGTTGTTTAAAGAGCAGGTATAAATTCTTCATAAATATGACTTGGCCACACCCCTTACTCTGGGCAAAGTTTCTTTAGGGAGGACCTACTAGTGCTGTCTTTACTGTATATCAAGAGTCAGGGAGAATAAGGATTGCTGGCACTTCAGGGGACTCCCCAGTGGGTTTGGAGTGAGTCTTGAAGAGGCAGTCGTATACTCTAACCTCCTCAGAGAAGAGCTTCCTCGGATAAATGTTAAATCTGCATTAGAGCAGAATACAGCTCTTTACTTGTCACTTGTTTCATCCCTGGGTCTATTGCTGGAAAATTCCTCTTGTCCAGTGTTATCAAGCGAGCTGGCTAACTTCTGGAGAAAGCTGCTCATAAAACTGATAAGAGCCCTCTCTTCAACAACCTAATTTGAACTTTATCCCAGAGACCTTGAGAAACTGGATCTGCGTTTTTATAATCCAAGAGTTGAATGTAGTCCTGCACATTCACGTAACATTCGACCTTGAAATGTTGTTCTAAAAGTCATGTTTCCCCCTTGCCGGCTTTGACGTTATCCGTGCATCAGTGCACACTTTATCATGGTAACGCGTCAGGAATGTGCAGAATGGTTGAGAAGCTTGAATGCCAGGGCAGTTTCAAGTTTGCTGGACTCTTGTAACCAGCTCACTGGATCAGTTGCTGGAAGACTGTTAATACTGCGTATGCTGAAGGAGAACTGACGTTCATGACCAAGTCGCTTTCAAGGGCAGTTCAAAGTGTTGGCTGACAAGGCTGTGCTTGGCCGATACTTTCCTTTTGGAGTATATTCTGTCATTGCTAGTGAGATATGCCACAGAAAATGCCTATTTCTTATTTTGGTCTCAGGAAGGCTATTACAATTTGTTTGTAAAGAAATGCTTGAATTTGAATGTTAAAAATGGGTTGCTGTATTGCAACCCGTTAAGGGGACAACGAACTTTGGTGTCAAAGTCCTGGGTTTGAATCCAGGCCTGTCACTCACTAGCTGTGTGGACCTGAAGTAATTATCTCTCTGGGCCTCAGTTTTCTAATGTGTAAAAGGGGTAGAATAATATTACTTACCTTTCTAGACAGTCGCATATTATGTTAAAAGAGATAATGTGTGCCATGCCCTTAGTGTACTAAGAAGCAGGAAGAAGTCAGTAACTATTCTGTGATACTGTTCACCCCGTTTGTCTATCTGTCCAATAGGACTGCAAGTGTTTTTTGTTTTTTTTTTTTTGGTGGTGGCTAAAGGGTATTTTATTTTATTTTTTTTACATCTTTATTGGAGTATAATTGCTTTACAATAGTGTGTTAGTTTCTGCTTTATAACAAAGTGAATCAGTTATACATATACATATGTTCCCATATCTCTTCCCTCTTGCGTCTCCCTCCCTCCCTCCCACCCTCCCTATCCCGCCCCTCTAGGTGGTCACAGAGCACCGAGCTGGTCTCCCTGTGCGATGTGGCTGCTTCCCACTAGCTATCTGTTTTACATTTGGTAGTGTATATATGTCCATGCCACTCTCTCACTTCATCCTAGCTTACCCTTCCCCCTCCCCGTGTCCTCAGGTCCATTCTCTACATCTGCAATTTTATTCCTGTCCTGCCCCTACTAGGTTCATCAGTTTTGATGATAGCCATTCTGACTCGTGTGAGGTGATACCTCATTGTAGTTTTGATTTCCATTTCTCTAATGATAAGTGATGTTGAGAATCCTTTCATGTGTTTGTTGGCAATCTGTATACCTTCTTTGGAGAAATGTCTTTTTAGGTCTTCTGCCCATTTTTGAATTTGGTTTGTTTGTTATTTTGATATTGAGCTGCATGAGCTGCTTGTATATTTTGGTGATTAATCTTTTGTCAGTTGCTTCATTTGCAAATATTTTCTCCCATTCTGAGGGTTCTCTGTTCATCTTGTTTATGGTTTCCTTTGCTGTGCAAAAGCTTTTAAGTTTCATTAGGTCCCATTTGTTTATTTTTGTTTTTATTTCCGTTTCTCTAGGAGGTGGGTCACAAAGGATCTTGCTGTGACTTAATGTCACAGTGTTCTGCCTAGGTTTTCCTCTAAGAGTTTTATAGTGTCTGGTCTTACATTTAGGTCTTTAATCCATTTTGAGTTTATTATTGTGTATGGTGTTAGAAAGTGTCTAATTTCATTCTTTTACATGTAGCTCTCCAGTTATCCCAGCACCACTTATTGAAGAGGCTGTCTTTTCTCAATTGTATATTCTTGCCTCCTTTATCAGAGATAAGGTGACCATATGTGCATGGGCTTATCTCTGGGCTTTCTATCCTGTTCTGTTGATCTATATTTCTGTTTTTGTGCCAGTACCATACTGTCTTGATTACTGTAACTTTGTAGTATAGTCTGAAGTCAGGGAGCCTGATTCCTCCAGCTCTGTTTCTCTTTCTCAAGATTTCTTTGGCTATTCGGGGTATTTGTGTTTCCATACAAATTGTGAAATTTTTTGTTCTAGTTCTGTGAAAAATGCCAGTGGTAGTTTGATAGGGATTGCATTGAATCTGTAGATTGCTTTGGGTAGTATAGTCATTTTCACAGTATTGATTCTGCCAATCCAGGAACACAGTATATCTCTCCATCTCTTTGTATCGTCTTTTTAATTTCTTTCTTCAGTGTCTTATAGTTTTCTGCATACAGGCCTTTTGTCTCCTTAGGTAGGTTTATTCCGAGGTATTTTATTCTTTTTGTTGCAATGGTAAATTGGAGTGTTTCCTTAATTTCTTTCAGATTTTTCATCATTAGTGTATAGGAATGCAAGAGATTTCTGTGCGTGAATTTTGTATCCTGCTACTTTACCAAATTAATTGATTAGCTCTAGTAGTTTTCTGGTAGCATCTTTAGGATTCTCTATGTATAGTATCCTGTCATCTGCAAACAGTGACAGTTTTACTTCTTCTTTTCCGATTTGGATTCCTTTTATTTCTTTTTCTTCTCTGATTGCCGTGGCTAAAACTTCCAAGTCTATGTTGAATAATAGTGGTGAGAGTGGGCAACTTTGTCTTGTTCCTGATCTTAATGGAAATGGTTTCAGTTTTTCACCATTGAGAACTATGTTGGCTGTGTGTTTGTCATATATGGCCTTTACTATGTTGAGGTAGTTTCCCTCTATTCCTACTTTCTGGAGAGTTTTTATCAAATGTGCGTGTTGAATTTTGCCGAAAGCTTTTTCTGCATCTATTGATATGATCATATGGTTTTTCTCCTTCAATTTGTTAATATGGTGTATCACATTGATTGATTTGCATATATTGAAGAATCCTTACATTCCTGGGATAACCCCCACTTGATCATGGTGTATGATCCTTTTAATGTGCTGTTGGATTCTATTTGCTAGTATTTTGCTGAGGAGTTTTGCATCTATGTTCATCAGAGATATTGGTCTGAAGTGTTATTTTGTGACATCTTTGTCTGATTTTGATATCAGGGTGATGGCGGCCTCATAGAATGAGTTTGGGAGTGTTCCTCCATCTGCTAAATTTTGGAAGAGTTTGAGGATAGGTGTTAGCTCTTCTCTAAATGTTTGATAGAATTCGCCTGTGAAGCCATCTGGTCCTGGGCTTTTGTTTGTTGGAAGATTTTTAATCACAGTTTCAGTTTCAATGCTTGTGATTGGTCTGTTTATATTTTCTGTTTCTTCCTTGTTCAGTCACAGAACGTTGTGCTTCTCTAAGAATTTGGCCATTTCTTCCAGGTTGTCCATTTCATTTGCATATGGTTGCTTGTAGTAATCTCTCATGATCCTTTGTATTTCTGCAGTATCAGTTGTTACTTTTTCCTTTCTAATTCTGTTGATTTGAGTCTTCTCCCTTTTTTTCTTGACGATTCTGGCTAACAGTTTATCAATTTTGTTTATCTTCTCAAAGAACCATCTTTTAGTTTTATTGATCTTTGCTATTGTTTCCTTCAGTTATTTCTGCTCTGATCTTTATGATTTCTTTCCTTTGGGGTTTTTTTTTTGTTCTTTCTGTAATTGCTTTATGTGTAAGGTTAGTTGTTTATTTGAGATGTTTCTTGTTTCTTGAGGTAGGAATGTATTGCTATAAACTTCCCTCTTAGAACCACTTTTGCTGCATCCCATAGGTTTTGGCTCATCGTGTTTTCGTTGTCATTTGTTTCTAGGTATTTTTTGATTTCCTCTTTGATTTCTTCAGTGATCTCTTGGTTATTTAGTAGCATATTGTTTAGACTCCATGTGTTTGTATTTTTTACAGTGTTTTTTCCTGGAATTGATATATCTAGTCTCATAGCATTGTGGTTGGAAAAGATATTTGATACAATTTCAATTTTTGTAAATTTATCAAGGCTTGATTTGTGACCCAAGATGTGATCGATCCTGGAGAATGTTCCATGAGCACTTGAGAAGAAAGTGTATTCTGTTGTTTTTGGATGGAATGTCGTATAAATATCAATTAAGTCCATCTTGTGTAATGTGTCATTTAAAGCTTGTGTTTCCTTATTTATTTTCATTTTGGATGATCTGTCCATTGGTGAAAGTGGGGTGTTAAAGTCCCCTAGTATTATTTTGTTACTGTCAATTTCCCCTTTTATGGCTGTTAGCATTTGCCTTATGAATTGAGGTGCTTCTATGTTGGGTGCATAAATATTTACGATTGTTATATCTTCTTCTTGGATTGATCCCTTGATCGTTATGTAGTGTCCTTCTTTGTCTCTTGTAATAGTCTTTATTTTAAAGTCTATCTTGTCTGATATAAGAATTGCTACTCCAGCTTTCTTTGATTTCCATTTGCATGGAATATCTTTTTACATCCCCTCACTTTCAGTCTGTTTGTGTCCCTAGGTCTGAAGTGGGTCTCTTGTAGACAGCATATATACCGGTCTTGTTTTTGTATCCATTCAGCCAGTCTGTGCCTTTTGGTTGGAGCATTTAATCCATTTACATTTAAGGTAATTATTGATATGTGTGTTCCTGTTACCATTTTCTTAATTGCTTTGAGTTTGTTATTGTAGGTCTTTTCCTTCTCTTGTGTTTCCAGCCTAGAGAAGTTCCTTTAGCATTTGTTGTAAAGCAGGTTTGGTGGTGCTGAACTCTCTCAGCTTTTGCTTGTCTCTAAAGATTTTAATTTCTCCATCAAATCTGAATGAGATCCTTGCTGGGTAGACTAATCTTGGTTGTAGGTTTTTCTCCTTCAGCACTTTAAATATGCCCTGCCATTCCCTTCTGGCTTGCAGAGTTTCTGCTGAAAGATCAGCTGTTAACCTTATGCAGATTCTGTGGTCTGTTATTTGTTGCTTTACCCTTGTGCTTTTAATATTTTTTCTTTGTATTTAAATTTTGATAGTTTGATTCATATATGTCTTGGCATTTTAATCCTTGGATTTATCCTGTATGGGACTCTCTGCACTTCCTGGACTTGATAGACTATTTCCTTTCCCATGTTAGGGAAGTTTTCAACTATAGTCTCATCAGATATTTTCTCAGACATTTTCTTTTTCTCTTCTTCCTCTGGGACTCCTATAATTTGAATCTTGGTGTGTTGAATGTTGTCCCAGAGGTCTCTGAGACTGTCCTCAATTCTTTGCATTCTTTTTTCTTTATCCTGCTCTGCAGTAGCTATTTCCACTATTTTATCTTCCAGGTCACTTATCCGGTCTTCTGTCTCAGTTATTCTGCTATTGATTCCTTCTAGAGAACTTTAATTTATTGTGTTGTTCATCATTGTTTGTTTGCTCTTTAGTTCTTCTAGGTCCTTGTTAAATGTTTCTTGTATTTTCTCCATTTCTAAGATTTTGGATCATCTTTACTCTCATTACTCTGAATTCTTTTTCAGGTAGACTGCTTCTTTCTTCTTCATTTGTTTGGTCTGTTGGGTTTTTACCTTTGCTCCTTCATCTGCTGCATATTTCTCTGTGTTCTCATTTTGTTTAACTTACTGTGTTTGGGGTCTCCTTTTCACAGCCTGCAGGTTCATAGTTCCTGTTGTTTCTGGTGTCTGTCCCCCGTGGGTAAGGTTGGTTCAGTGGATTGTGTAGCTTCCTGGTAGAGGGGACTGGTGCCTGTGTTCTGCTGGGTGAGGCTGGATATTTTCTTTCTGGTTGGCAGGTACGTGTCCAGTGGTGTGTTTTGGGGTGTCTGTTAACTTAGTATGATTTTAGGCAACCTCTCAGCTAATGGGTGGGGTTGTGTTCCTGTCTTGCTTGTTTAGCAATGGGGCGTCCAGCACTGGAGCTTCTGGTCGTTGGGTGGAGCTGGGTCTTGGCGTTGAGACGGAGATCTCTGGGAGAGCTCTTGCTGATTGATATTACCTGGGGCCGGGAGGTCTCTGTTGGTCCAATGTCCTGAACTCAGCTCTCCCACCTTGGAGGCTCAGGCCTGACACCAGGCCGGAGCACCAAGACCCTGTTGGCCACATGGCTCAGAAGAAAAGGGAGAAAAAAAGAAAGAAAGGAAGAAAAAAATAAGCAGAGAGCAATGAAACCAATAAACAAATGCACCAATGATAACAAGCACTAAAAACTGAACTAAGATAAATGTAAAAATCAGAAACAAATCATTCCAGAGAGCAAACCCCAAGTCCACTGTTGCCCCCAAAGTTCATCTCAATTTTGGGAACACTCGTCTATTCAGGTATTCCACACACGCAGGGTTTACCAAGCCAGTTTGCAGGGATTTAATCCAGTGCTCCTTAGGCTGCAGAGAGAGATTTCCCTTTCTCTTCTTTGTTCGCACAGTTCCTGGGGTTCAGCTTTGGTATTGGCCCCAGTTCTGCATGTAGGTTGCCCTCAGGCATCTGTTCCCCCGCCCAGACAGGAGGGGGTTAAAGCAGCAGTTGATTTGGGCTCTCTTGCTCACTCAGGCTGAGGGGAGGAAGGGGTACGGTAGTCATAATTGGAATGCGGGGCAAGCCTGCGGTGGCAGAGGCCAGTGTGTTGTTGCAACAGCGTGAGGTGCACTGTGTGTGTTCTCCCAGGGGAGTTGTCCCTGGATCCTGGGACCCTGGCAGTGCAGGGCTGCACAGGCTCCCGGGAGGGGAGGTGTGGATAGTGACCTGTGCTTGCACACAGGCTTCTTGGTGGCTGCAGCATGAGTGTTAGCATTTCATGCCTGTCTCTGGGGTCCGAGCTGATAGCTACAGCTCACGCCTGACTCTGGAGCTCACTTAGGCGGTGCTCTGCCTTCTGTGGGCACATGGGGAAGGAATCCCCTCTCCTTGGGCACCCTGAAACAATGGTCTCTTGCCTCTTCGGCAGTTCCAGACTTTTCCCCGGACTTCCTCTCGGCTAGCTGTGGTGCACTGGCCCCCTCAGGCTGTCTTCACACAGCCAACTGCAGTCCTCTCCCTGGGGTCTGACCTCTAAAGCCCAAGCCTCAGCTCCCAGCCCCCACCCATCCTGGCAGGTGAGCAGGCAAGCCTCTCAGGCTGGTGAGTGCTGGTTGGTAGCAATCCTCTGTGCAGGAATCTCTCTGTTTTACCTTCTGCACCCCTGTGCTGTGCTCTCCTTCATGGCTCCGAAGCTTCCCCCCCGCCCACCCCCAGTCACGGCCAGTGAAGGGGCTTCCTAGTGTGTGGAAACTTTTCCTCCTTTACAGCTCCTTCCCAGAGGTGCAGGTCCCACCCCTATTCTTTTGTCTCTGTTTTTTCTTTTTTCTTTTGCCCTACCCAGGCACGTGGGGAGTTCCTTGCCTTTGGGGAAGTCTGAGGTCTTCTGCCAGCATTCAGTAGGTGTTCTGTAGGAATTGTTCTACATGTAGTTGTATTTTTGATGTATTTGTGGGGAGGAAGGTGATCTCCACGTCTTACTCCTCCGCCATCTTGAAGGTCCCTACAGTATATCCTTGCAGCTTATTTTTTACATAATAATTGGTACCTCTTCATCCCCTAATACTATGTTGCCCCTCCCCCCTTCTCTCTCCCCACTGGTAACCACAAGTTTGTTCTCTATATCTGTGAGTCTGCTTCTTTTTTGTTATATTCACTATTGTTGTATTTTTTAGATTCCACATGTAAGCAATGTCATACAGAATTATTGTAAGTAGAAATCCTAGCTCATCTTGCTTTACATTTCTCATGCAAGAAGAATGCGGAAGACATAGCAGGTAGTCAATGAATACTTGTTAACTCCTGCTTTCTTTAGAATCATCCAGCTGTCAGCCCAGTTACAGTGGCTACTCTTATTTGAAGGCCTCCCTTCTCTTTAGTTTTGATGGGAATGTCATAGAATGTAAAATAATACTAGAAGTCTTTTTTTTTAAGCCTTTGCATCTGGTAGGTCATCTTAAAAATTAGATTGTGTATATCATAAGAACTTTTGACAGTAGTCACTATAAAAAGAAAAGTAGTCAAATGCACGCAAGCAGAGTTCTTTAACCGGCATCCTTTGTGCCTTCCTGGTTAAGAGGATCACTTTGTATATCTTAATAACTTGCCTGAGGGATACTGTGCACTTCTAGGCTGCCTCTGTCTTTGTAATTCCATAGTTATCAATAAAGTCCTGCCTGAAATGGAGCCATGCGTCTACACAATCCACATTTTGGTAACAATATTTATGGTGTGAAGAGGAAGCAAGGAAGAGGTTTGAGGAGATGGTAACCCCAGGGCACATGATCTACAGTAGCAGTGTGGTCGCCACAAAGCAGGTTTTTCTTTCTGTCATCACTAACTCAATAGGAAAGACTGTAGGAGATTCTAGGTTCAATTTTGGTCTGTTTGAAGGAACAAAAGAAGCCTCCTTAATTAGATAGATGGTTATGACTGGTTATTTTTTCAAGTACCTTAAGTTTCTTACTACATTAGGAGAAATGGCAGAGACCCTCAGTCTTGAAGGGAAGGGCAATGTGTGACATATTTTATTCTGTAAAATTGAACTAAGTGTACATATATAACACTGCCAGTGAAGAAAATCAAGCCTTTAAGGGGTTAACGTGGAAAAGGAGAGGAAAGGGCGTGCATACTAGGTTGTTTGTTTGTTTGTTACTTTTTTTTTTTTTTTTTTTTTTTGTGGTATGCGGGCCTCTCACTGTTGTGGCCTCTCCCGTTGTGGAGCACAGGCTCCGGATGCGCAGGCTCAGCGGCCATGGCTCACGGGCCCAGCCGCTCCGCGGCATGTGGGATCTTCCCGGACCAGGGCACGAACCCGTGTCCCCTGCATCGGCAGGCAGACTCTCAACCACTGTGCCACCGGGGAAGCCCGTTTGTTACTTTTTAAATAAACTTTTAATTTTAGAGTACTCTTAGATTTACAGAAAAATAAACCCTGCACCCAGTTTCCCCATTAATAACATCTTACATTAGTACGTACATTTGTCATAATTAATGAACCAATACTGGTACATTACTACTAACTAAAGTCCATACTTTAATCAAATATCCTTAGATTTTACCTAATTTCTGCTTTTTGTTCCAGGATCCCATTCAGGCTGTTACATTGATACTAGTATTTTTAAAGAGCCAATTCAGTACCAGATGCATTCAGGTCATTATTTCATTTATGTTTCATACATAGTATTTAGGTAGGCATTACAGTTGACCCTTGAACAACATGGGTTTGAACTGTGTGAGTCCACTTATATAGGTGGATTTTTTTCAGTAGTAAATGCTATAATACTGATACTGAGCAGGGCCCTGTGGGGCTCCTGGGCACAGAGCCTTTCTGTGTCTCCCATTTCTTTGATTACAGGAAATAGCCTTCATTCAGCCTTCATGACCTTCCCTGAGTTCCAACGTGCAGATTCAAATGGTTGTTAATTAGGGAAGGGAGGGGATATAAGACAAGGGAGAAACAAAGTCAAGAAAAACTATGGCTTGGGGCAAGGTCCTGGTTCTACATCAGTGGATACACACAACAATATCTTTGAGCTGTTTTGCAAATGCTAAAACCCCCCTCCAGGTGGGAGAAGTTAACGATCAATGATGGTATGCTGCCCACAAGCAGGTAGACTCCAGACCAGTTGGAACCAGAAGGTTGATGATGCTGACCCCCACTTACCTCACCACCAACCAATCAGAAAAATGTCCATGAGCTGATCACACTGTCTTTGAACCATATCTATAAAACTTCTCACTATCCTCTGGAAGAGGGGCACAGTTCTTGAGGCGCTAGCCTACTGTGTTCCCTCTTTGCCTGGTCAAGAATAAAGCTATTCTTTCTCTTCCTCCAAGACGCTGTCTCCATATTTCAGTTTGGCATCGGTGCACAGAGAGCCAAGATTTTTGGCATCAGTACTGCATGATCCTTGGTTGGTAGAATCCGTGCATGCAGAACCTTGAATATGGAGGAACTGTGGATACAGAGAAACCAAGGATATGATGGAGGGCAGACTAAAAATCCTAGTTATACTAGGATTTTTGACTCGGAAGAAGGTTGAGGCCTCTAAACCCCAAGTCTTTCAAGGGTCAGCTGTATTGTCTTATTGTAAGGATGAGACAACTGATATAGAGTGTCATTGACTTTCTCAAAGTAACTAAGGAAGTACTAAAGCACTGATTCAGCCCCAAGCCTTCTGGCCTCAGTTCCAATTTTTCCTTCTCATATCTTCCTGTCTTTCTCACTTGCAATACAGTAATCACATTTATATTTCAAAAATGTACTGCATGTATAGTATTGCATCCACATTTTGGAAAATAGTTATAAAAGAACTCCCTTACATTAAAAAAAATAGAATTGTTTGTATGAATTTTCATATGATTCCTCAAAACCAGAGAGACTTATTTGGGCCACAGAAGTCTAAGTTAAAGCTGCCAAAGTATAATTGGTCTTTGAATGATAGACGACTTATTGCTATAATATGTTTAATAATGCCTTGTTTCTTTCTTGAAGGTTCTATGTCACAGAAGATGCATTTTGACTTCTGTTTTACTCGGAAGTGATATCAAAGAATGTGAGCAAGGTTTTGGGTTGAGTCATAGTAGTGTAGGAGGTTTTCTGTTTTTTCTTTTCTAAACTAACAAGGTTACTCACAAACAGTTCACATCAGAAACAAAACACATGATCAATGGAAGGTGAATTGATGGGACTATTCACAATCTGTAGTTATTTACATAATACTTCATTGCAATTCATTTATACAAAATCCCCATTCTAGAGTTTCAGCTTCTCTTAGATGCACAATATTAGTTGCAATGTGGTCGATAGGAAAATTGCACTGTCAAAAATGTTGAATGTGCTGCAAAAAAAGGTCAAAAAAAATCAAGATAAATTGTTAACCGTTATTTTAAGCAGGTCTTTTTTCTCTCACACCTGTATTTCACCTACTTAACAATAATCATTAAAAGAATTTTAAAAATATTTGTATTGGAGCCAAAGGTTTCAGTAACAGATTAGAACTACTGGCTAGCCATTTCTTGTGTTGACTTAAAAGATAAAAGCGTGATTATTCCTAACAGATATTTTCTTCTTCACATAAAACAAGGAAGTGTACCAAAAAATACTAACTGTTATTGGTAAGTAGATTTTAATTTGTATCTACACTGTGTTCTTCTGACTTCATTAGGCTTAGAATTTGTGACTGAACAGCACTGTCCGGGCAGTCTGCTGCCTAGTTGGAGATGTCAGAAGCAATTCTTTTCAAAGATTTAAGAGTTATTATCACACGTATTCTGTCTTTAGCTATCTGAGTGGACAGCCCAATCAAGGATGATATGTATTTCATCACCTCTTCCTTGTTGTTGTGCGGTTTTAATAACAGTTCCAGTAGCAGAGCCCACGTTGCACAACAAGAATGCGGTGCAGCAGCTGGATGAATGTTCAAATGGAGTCATCCAAAGTTAGAAGATTTACTTCTCTTTTTCTAATTTCACCTTCTTTCTGTGGAATAAATGAGCTCTCTTAGACTTAGTGGTAAAGGATTTCTGAAAACCCACACCTCACTTTCATTTATGTTGAAAATATTCCAAAAGATGTATCTACAGGTAGATTGTTGAAATTACAACTTCCTCTGGTCTTAAGTTCCCACATCTTCATATTTTTGGAAGAGGCCTGAGTTAAACTGCTTCCTTTACTTATGGGCTTATGGTCCCTAGAAGGAGAGTGGTATATCCTCTCTTAAAAAAAAAAAGACAAACCTAGAAATCATCATAGACCCTAGTCTGGCCTTCCTCATTCCATCTGAGGCCAAGGGTTATGGAATTTCCTCTTTGACCTGTACCATTTAACAATCTCCTCTCTACCTCCACTCCTAGTCTCTTAGTTTTTTCTTGACTGGGCTCTTTCAAGAGAATTCTAATTGTTTTGCCTAATTCTTTCGTTTATACAATCACCACAAAGCTTTTGAAAAATGCAAATTTGATCATAGTTTCCTCCAATTAAAAACCCTTCAGAGGTTTTTTATTGCCCTCAGGCAAAAGTACAAATTCCCTGGCCAAGAAGGTCCACCATAATGTCACTTTTGTAGTCTCATCAGACATTTGCTTCCACTGAATCTGCTTCCTCCACCTAGAGATTTTCTGGCTTCACTCTATTAAAGGAAAAATAGAAACACATCTTTTAGGACTCAGTATAATGTCACATGCTCTCTGAAGATTTTCTGACCCCACAGGAAGGCAGAACGACTCTCTTCTTTGTCTCCTTGTGCATACATCTTTTATGCGTCCTGAATACTAATTATGGTAAAAGTTGTCTACAAGTCTGTAGAGCCTCTACAGATTTAACTCTTAATATTTAATGTGTGAATCAGGTATCTTTTCTTTTTATCTGCAGTGATGTTTGAGAATCACTGACAGTCTTGGAGATCAGTCCATGCCTGTGCGGCTCTTATTGTAGCTGATCACAAAATTGGTTTAGGGCGGTGGTGCTCACACTTATTGAATGGAAGAATTGCTGAGGTGTTAGATAATGTTCAATTTCCTGGAACCCAAAAGGGAATCAAATTCCTGATACAAAAGTAAAGAGGAGAGATCCAGAAATCTTCCATTTCTACAGGCACTGCAGGCAATTTTGATACAGGTGCGTAAGGATCAAACTCTGAGGAAACTCTCTTCCAGTTATCTGTTGTTGAATAATTACCTACCTTTGGTGGCATAAACAACTTAGAATCATAAAAAACAAGTGTTTTTTTTATGCCCATGGATTCTGAAGGTCAAGAATTTGTATAAGGCACGGAAGGAATAACTTAGTCTGCTCACGATCTCTGGGATCTCAGCAAGGAAGACGCAGATGTCTAGGGGTGACTTGAGTGGCTGAGGGCTGGAATAGATAGGGTGTAGGATCTCTTGCACTGGGGTTTTCTCACTCACATGCCTGGCTCCCAGGCCCAGATGACTCAAAGGTTCAGTTTGAGACAGTCAATAAGAGCACATTATGTGTGGCTTGGACTTATCACACCATAGCAGCTGGGTTCTGAGAGGGAGACTTCCAAGAGAGCAAGCATTCCAAGAGAACTAGGCAGAAGATGCATGGCCTTTTATGACCCAGCTTCACTTTCCCAGGCAGTTGCAAGTCCACCCAGATTTAAGGTGTAGGGGCAGAGACCCCACCTCTCAATGGGAGAAGTGTCCAAAAAATTGGAGGTCGTGTTTTAAAACTGCCACACTGATTTGAACTTTGATTTTTGTATATATTCTCTTCTGGATCTGTAAGCTATTTGAGGATAAAGATGGTGTCTTATTTAGTTTTGAGCTTTTGGGACTTCAGACAAGCCTTATTAGTACTTAATATAAACCCAGTAAATAGTTGTTGCTTTTAACTTATCTAAAGGTCAACAACTATAACCCTCAATTACTGGGTATTACGGAGTGTTGATCTAGAGACATTTTTCAGCAAGAAATTCTTTGTACAAGACAAGGGGCTTGTCTCATAAAAGTTGACTGATTTTTCATTGCTACTTGAATCCAGTTGCATCATTTCATGACTGTGAGATCTTGGGCAATTTACTTAAACTCTCCATACTTCTGTTTATTGTTATTCATCTCTGATGCGGAGAATACAATAAGAGATTTGGTATAAGGGTCAAAAATGAAATAAAGTTCTTTGATAATGAGATGTAATGGGATTGAACAGAAAAGCCCTCTCCATATAAAAGGTATTACTATTCTTACAAGAGCTACTGACTTCATTGTCAATACCCAACCATTAATCAACCAAATATTAATGGGGATAAACAGTTAAATTATTGCAAGATAGCCTCATAAGCTTTATTTGTGTATATAGGTATGCACATATGTGCTGATATATAAGTGATTTTATAAAAGTATACTTTTTAGTAAAGTATAACTTGTCCTCCTACCAGTCATACTTCATCAAGGGTATCTTTTCTTTTGATGTCTACCAATGCATATTTTTTTTGCTTGTTTCTTATATACATGGAGTCATATACTATACACTCTTTTGTGCTTGCCTTTTTTTGTTGTTCAATATTAACATTCCTGAGATTCATCCATGTTGGTTCATACAACAGTATTTCATTTAATTGTTGTATAGTATTTTATTATTTATACATTCCACTTTTTTGATATTTGGGTTGTTCCTAGTTTTTTAATACTATGAATAATGCAGTCATCAACATTCTTGTACTTATTTTTTAATTTTTTTGCGGTACGCGGGCCTCTCACTGTTGTGCCCTCTCCCGTTGTGGAGCACAGGCTCCGGACGCACAGGCTCAGCAGCCATGGGTCATGGGCCTAGCTGCTCCGCGGCATGTAGGATCTTCCCGGACCGGGGCACGAACCTGTGTCCCCTGCATCGACTCTCAACCACTGCGCCACTGGGGAAACCCTCTTGTACTTATTTTTGACACACATATGTATTCATTTATTGGATATACATATAGGAGAGGAATTTCTAAGTTATAGAGTAAGACAGTTTTCTGTTTTTTCCTTGATATTCTGAAGGAAAACACACACACACATGTTCTCTGTATGTACATATATCTGAGTATGTATGTATATATCTGGACAAGAATCTCTGGTTACAAATGTCTTTCCCCCCTCTGTGGCTTACCTTTTTATTAATCAAGTGATCACTTTTGATGAATAGAAGTTCTTAATTTTACTACAATCCTAGTTTTCAATCTTTTTCTTTATAGTTAATGCGATTTGTGTCATGTATAAGAAATCTTTGTCTAGCCTAAGATTATCAAGATATTCTTTTGTTTTCTTCTAAAAGACACTGTTTTGCCCGAAAAGGTGAAATTTAGGTGTATAATCCTCTGGAATTGATTTTTGTTTATAGACAGTCATAGCAGTTATTACTCTTGTCCCATATGGATAGACACTTAACCCTGCATCAATTTTATTTATTTATTTATTTTTGGCTGCGGTGTGTCTTCGTTGCTGCGTGCGAACTTTCTCTAGTTGCGGTGAGTGGGGGCTGCTCTTCGTTGTGGTGTGGGCTTCTCGTTTCGGTGGCTTCTCGTTGCAGAGCATGGGCTCTAGGCGCATGGGCTTCCGTCATTGTGGCATGTGGGCTCAGTAGTTGTGGCTCGCGGGTTCTAGAGTGCAGGCTCAGTAGTTGTGGCGCACGGGCTTAGTTGCTCCGTGGCATGTGGGATCTTCCCAGACCAGGGCTCGAACCCATGTCCCCTGCATTGGCAGGCAGATTCTTAACCACTGCACCACCAAGGAAGCCCCTGCATCAATTTTTGAAAAAGATTATCTGTTCTCCACACTTTAATTCAGCAAGTCTAGTTTTAGAATCTTTATTTTGATCAATGGGCCTAATATCTATCTTTGTCCCGATATCCTGTTTTTTGTCTTAATTACAAGAGGTTTAGAATAAGTCTTGATATCTAGTAGCTTAGAGGTTTTTTTTTTATATATAAATTTTAGAATTGATTTCCACACACAAAATAATCCTACTGGGATTTTGGTTGAATTTTTCTTAAATGTATAACTTAACTTGTGGAAAATTGACATTGTTACGATATTGAATGGTATCCCAAACATGGTATATCCCAAGCATGGTATATTTACTTAAGACTTCTTACTACCCCTCAGTAATGTTTTGTTATTTGTAATGTAAAGACGTTCACATATTTCAATAGATTAATTTCTAAGTATTTGATATTTTTCATGCTATTTTAAGTAGTATCAATTTAAATTTTTATTTTATTATTATTTTTGTATATATTACTTGTATACATATGATATTTATGTATGTTTTTAACATCCAGCAACCTTGCTAAATTCACATAGCAATTCTAATAGTTTACAATAGATTTTTTTTGGTTTTCTAAACACAATCATATCATCATGAATAGCAATAGTTTTATTCCTTCCTTTTCCCCCTTTATATATATTTTCTTTTTCTCACCTTATTATTTTGGTTAAGAACCACAGTAACATAATTTACAGAAGTTGGTAGCAAGGATTTTTATTTTTGTACCTGAATGGAAAAAAAATAAAGCTTTCAATATTTAGCTAAGTATGATTTTTACAGTAGAAGTTTTGGAGCTGTGTTTTGTCAGGTTAAGAGATTTTCCTTCTGTTCCTGATTTGGTATACATTTTTGCCATGGGCATGTTGAATTTTGTCAGTTGAATTGTATCAATTGAGATGATCATATTTTTTTCCTCCTTTAGTCTGTTAATGTGTGAAAAACATTAATTTTTTTTTCTTTTTTTCATTGCTTTTCATATAATCTTTTTAAACATTAATTTTTGAAGGTTAAAAAATTGCATTCTGGAATAAAAAAGACCCCTAATTTATAATTATTTTTATATATAGCTGGATTTGTTTTGCTGATACTTTGTTCAAGACCTTTATACCCACATTCATGAGGGAAATTGGCCTATAATTTTCCTTTCTTTAAGTGTCTTTGCCAGGTGTTGATGTCAAGGTCATGCCAGCCTGATAAAACAAGTTGGGAAATGTTCTCCCTTATTCTGTGCCCTTCATGAGTTTGTTTAATACTGGTAGTTTTTTTTTTCTTAAATGTTGAAATAATTCATTAGTGAGAATACATGCACCTTGACTTTTCTTTGCAGGAAAGTTTTTTTTATTATGGATTTATTTTAAATTTATTTAAATAAATTTATTTTAAATTTATTTTATTTAATTCAGATATTTCTCTTTTCTGGGTTAGATTTGGTAAATTGTGTTTTCTAAAGGATTTTCTTTTCATTTTACCTGATTATTCAAATGTATTGGCATTAGATTGTTTATAATATCTCTCTTACTGTTTTTAATGTCTTTAAGGTATGTAGTGATGTTTTCCTCTCCTGTAATTTGGTAATTTGCATCATCTCTTTTTCTTTCTTGTTCCATCTTGCTAAGGTTTAACTTTTCAAAAAAGCAACTTCGTTTTATTGATTTTTCTCTATTGCACATTTGTTTTCTATTAATTTGTATTATCTTTATTATTTATTTGCTTCCACTTTTTTCAGAATTAATTTCCTGTTCTTTTCTTAGTTCTTCAAGTGGGCACGTGGATCATTGATTTTTTTGCCTTTTTTCTTTTCCAGTATACACATTTGTTATTAGAAATCTCCCTCTAAGCACTGCTTTAGCTGCATGAGACAAGTTTTGATATGTTGCTTTCTTGATAATTATCATATCCAAAGTACTTTCTAATTTCCTTTTACATTTTTTCATTATTTTAAATTATTTTACAGAAGTATTGGTGAATTTCCACACTTTTGGCAATGTTTTAATTCTTTTTTGTATTGATTTCTAGCTTCAATTTACTCTTGTCAGTAAACATACTCTGTATAATTTATATCTTTTGAGACAATTGGAGAATTTTAAAAAATTTTCCAGCATATGGTCACTTTGGCAAATGTTTCATGTGGATTTGAAAAAAAATGTGTATTCTAGAGTTGCTGGGTATGGCGTCCTATATAGGTCAATTAGGCCAAGTTTGTTTTTCAGATCCTCTATATCTCTGCTTTTTTTTTTTTTGGTCTTCTTGGGAATGATACATACTAATTGTCCAAATATTTTGGTGAATTTTTCTATTTTTTTCTCTTTACACTATTATCATTTATTTTGTATATTTTGACTCTGTGCATATATTTTTAGAATTGCTATACCTTTTCGGTGGATTTAATCTTTTATTTTCATGACATGTTTCTCTGTCTCTAGCAATTCTTGCCTTAAAGTATACTTTGCCTGGTAACAGTAAAGTTACGTCAATTTTATTTTGGTCAGTGTGTTAATGGTAGATCTTTTTTCCTCTCTTTGTAGTCAATATTTTTTCTCCTTACATTTAAAAGTGTCTCTTGTAAATAGTGTAAATTTGGGTTTTTAAGGAAAGTCTATTTTGAAAATCTTTGTATTTTTTTTTTTGCGGTATGCGGGTCTCTCACTGCTGTGGCCTCTCCCGTCGTGGAGCACAGGCTCCGGATGCGCAGGCTCAGCGGCCATGACTCACGGGCCCAGCTGCTCCGCGGCATGTGGAATCCTCCTGGATCGGGGCATGAACCCGCGTCCCCTGCACCGGCAGGTGGACTCTCAACCACTGTGCCACCAGGGAAGCCCAAAAATCTTTGTATTTTAATTGGAGTTTTTAGTTTATTTATACTTTATTAATTTGATATAATTGGGTTTAAATTGACCATCTTACTATTTCATATTCATTTGCCCCATTCGTGTTTGTTCTTGTTTTTCAACTTTGCTCGTCTTCTTTTGTATTAATTAAAAAATTTTTTTATAATTACACTTTCCTGTCTATTAGTTAGTTATACATATTTTGTGCTTTGTAAACAATTATTTTAGTGGTTTTAGAGAGTACACCATGCTTTCTTTATTTATTGTAGTTTACGTACTATAATTTAGTACTTTTGCCACTTCACAGAAAATATGAGGTCTTTAAATTATTTGCATGCCATTTAATTCCTCCTACCTGTGTGTTAGTTTTTTCAAGTATGTAACTATATATTTTAAACTCTACAAAGCATTAATATTGTTTTATACAACCAATATTTATTTATTCTACACACTTATTTACTTTTCTCATTGGTCTTTATTTCTGCCTGCATTTTCCTACCTCTGAGATTATTTTTCTTTGGCCAAGAAAATGTTCTTTTCACGTGGGTCTCCTGGAGATGAATTTTCTTAGTTTTTTTTCTTTTTGGTCTAAAAATATGACCTTCATTTTTGCTGGTATAGAATTCTAAGTTGACAGTTATCTTCTTTCAACATTTTAAAGTTGAAAATTCTTCTTTTTTTCCTCTAATTCATTTAGTTTCTGTTGAAAAGTCAACTGTCAGGTTTTTTTATTGCTCCTTTGAAGTAATGTGCCTTTTTCTCTGGCTGCTTTTATGATATTCTTTGTTCTCAGTGTTTAGTAGTTCAAATATTATGTGCCTAGTTACCAGTTTTCTCTGCCTATGTCCCACTTGGGGCTTCATGAATCTGTGACTTAGTGATACACTTATTATGTAATTGCAGCAACTATTTCTTTAAATGGTGTTTTTGCTCCATTCTCTCTGTAGTCTCCTCTGGGGTTCCAATTATAGATATGTTAGACCATTTCATCATGTTCCATTTACTCTTTTTTGTATTTTCCATCCTTTTTCATACCAGATATATTTTACTGGTTTATCTTTTGGTATACTATTTTTCATTTCTGTTGTATCTAATATCACATGGAATAGTATTTTCAGTTATTTTGTTGTTTACTTCTAAAATTTCAGTATGATTCACTTTTATGGATTCCAGTTCCTTAGTGCATTCCCCACCTTATATATTTTCTTAAATACAGTAATCACAACTATTTTAAAGTCAGTGTCTGATTAACCCCAATTTTATGTTTATTTGCAGTGTGATTGTTTCTATTTTCTATGTTTTTATTTTAGATTTTGGCTGTTTGGACCTGTCTTCTGGTATGCCTGGTAATTTTGGATTGAATGCCAGACACTCTGTGTCTATATTATTTTCTTCCAGAGAGAATTGGCTTTACTTTTGCCAGGTAGTTAGAAGAATGGAAGATTATTTTGATTCAATCAACAATTGAGATGATTCCAGATCTATTTCTGATTTGCCCTCACTACTGGATCTATTTCTTTGTCAGTCTCAACTGAAAATTTGGGAAAATTTCCAAGGTCTCTTCTTTTCCTTGGCTTGCACTATTCTTTAATTTCTGATTCTCTAGCATGAAACTGTTACACAAATCTCTGATTAGCTTTTTAACCTCTTATGATTTCTGCTTGGCTTCTCTGGCTCTCATACAGCTTTGTATTTTTAAGTGCTAAGAGAGAAAACATTGGGACATCTTATCTAGGGTTGTGGCATATCTGGGTGTAAAGACATTTTGGAACTAGGGTAAGAAATTAGGTTTTTTGGTTTTGTTTTGTTTTTGGAATTCCTCAAATAACATGTGATTTTTGGAACCCTTTTGGTTTTCAAAGCTCTCGGTATAATTTTCACAGGAGGTTGTGTCCAAAAAAGAACAACAGAAATCTCACTGTTGGTAAATATTTTTCTTCTTTCCCAAGTGATGCAGAGAGCAAAACAAGTGGGAGAGGTCAGGACATACACCATAAGCTGTGGATGAGAGAGCAGGGGAGTAGGGCTTTATCACCATACTGACCTGTATTCCAGTCGTGGCCTCTTTTCCTAATAGTTATGTGATCTTGGAAAAAATGCTTAGTTGCTCAGGCTTCTATTTTCACATTTGTGAAGTGCCATCCTCAAAAGACTTTTGTGAGGATTAAATGGGAGACTATAAAAGGAAACGAGCACAGTGTATAACAGAGTAGGTACTTGAATTCTCCCCTTTCATTCCGTAAATGTAACCATGATAGTGGAAGGTCCATATATCACTGCAGGCTGTTTGATGTCTGTTTGGTTAGTCCAGTTAGTTAGAGCTATGTGATAGTGAGACCTGGGTCATGGGTTAAAAGTCTGCTTGAGCCAAAGAGTCTCACTCTCTGTCTGTTTCTCTCTGCCTCTGTCTCTGTTTTATGAAATGAACTCTACATCATGGTTATGAGGTAACAGAGAGAAAATGTGGGCAAAAAACATTGCACAGCCACCTCCCCGGAAGGAAAAATAACTTAAAACTGCCTGGGTGTTGGGTCAGTACCGTTAACCCTCACATGTGACGTGTAGTATAGGACATAATAACAGGCTGTTTGAAACTTTCTTCAAGCCTGATTCTGTCCCATGACCTAAAGGTAGAAGACAAAGAGCTCACGGCACCTTTGAAAAAGAACAGAGATGACCTTGTTGTTACAACCCACATTAACTATCCAGCATTTCTAAAGCTTATTCTTAGAGCTAAGGGGCTGAGCAAGCTCTTGCTGAGCAGTGAATGGTTCCGTATTTGCCTCCCAAATCTGTGTACTTCTGGTGCATGACTCATTGCTTTCGGGTGCAATAACTTAAACCACATAAAACCAATTTTAATTCTAAATATAATTTCGACACTTAGGGAAATAATACACAGCATGCATCACTTGAATTACAAAGTAGATAAAAATAGTCGGAATTAGGTTATCATCTGTACGTCAAACAGGGTGATTTCTCAGCTGCATTTTGAACTGTGGTATGCAGCAATTTTATAAGTAAAGCTAATTTAAATATGACACACAGGCACACAATCCTCTGTAAGGTATTCAGGTAATTGGAGAATGATGCCAGTTTTGTTCTAAGAGTTGGCTTTTTGATTTTAATAAGCTTTTATACTTTAATTCTTGAGAGCAACGTATTTGCTATCCTCTGGTACCTTACTTGATTTAAGTTGTTACTTTAAATTGACAGCATTCACAGTGTTAAGAAGAGTGACTGTTTGATGGATCATTAGATTTGATTTTAGGGGTTTCCTTGCCCGTTTACATTAATCAGTTTTATGTACCTTGTGCCTTGGTTCTTTTTCCCAGTTCATCATAAATATTGATGTCATTTTCAATTGGAAGTTTCAGAAAAGAAATTGGAATGAGAAAGCTGGCTCCAATAGCCATCAGTAGTAAAACCAATTCCCGTCATCTCTATCAAAATTAGCTACTTTTTCAGTACATAAAATCCATTTATGCAAAAGGAAAATCAAATAAACTCTCATTAAAAAATCTGTATTGTTTTTTCCATTTCCATCATTAAAAAATGATTTTCCACTGCTACCAGTCGAATTATTTTTCTAACAACTCATGTGAGTAACCCATCAGTTCGTAAAATAAATAATCTTTCTATGAAGTTGTTTAACTGTTTACTTTCTCCATTCATTTTGGACTTCTTTTAGTTTCAGAGTACATTAGTTTAAAATAAGGGTATACCACAGCTTTGTTAACTGGGTTGGGATTTTAAACATATATATTTAATAAAGATGTACTAGGTGGAGCTCTTATAGGATGATGAGTGGGAATAAAAACAAGTTTCCTGAGTGCTGAGTGCTCTGGAGCCCTGGAGCTCTAAAACTAAAACGGCCAACACATAAACTTGAATAAAGAGGAAGATTGGAGGGCAGTCATCTTTGACTGCCTAAAATTTTCTGACTCCTTCACCTCCGACCTGCTTTCTACCCTGTCATGCTAAAAAGCTCTAGGAATGTACTCTTCAATGTAGTAGCCAATATCTGGCAATTTTTAAGAATAGACTTTACTTTTTAGAGCAGTTTGAGGTTCACAGCAAAATTGAGAGGAAGGTTCCTGCCACTATTGGTTCACACACTGTTATCACCCAAAGTCCATAGTTTACATTAAGGTTCACTCTTTTTATTTATTTATTAATTTGGCTGCATTGGGTCTTAGTTGTGGCATGCGGGATCTTTGTTGCGGCATGCAGGATCTTTTGTTGCGGCACACGGGCTTTTCTCTAGTTGTGACACGTGGGCTCTAGAGCACGTGGGCTCAGTAGTTGCAGCGTGAGGGCTCTGTAGTTGCAGCACACGGGCTCTCTAGTTGTGGTGTGCATGGGCTCTAGAGCATGCAGGCTTAGTTGCCCTGGGGCATGTGGGATCTTAGTTCCCTGACCAGGGATTGAACCCACATCCCCTGCATTGGAAGGTGGATTCTTAACCACTGGACCACCAGGGAAGTTCCAAGGTTCATTCTTCGTGGTGTATATTCTGTAGGTTTAGACAAATTTATATATAACATGAACGCACCATTATACAATCATACAGAATAATTTCACTGTTCTAAAAATCTTCTGTATTTGCTTATTCATCCTGCCCTCTCCCCTAACCCCTGGCAACCACTGATCTTTTCACTGTCTCCATGGTTTGCTTTTTCAAAGAGTGTAATATAGTTGGGATCATACAGTATGTAGCCTTTTAAGGTTGGCTTCTTTCACTTAATAATATGCATTTAAATTCTCTGCATGGCTTGATATCTCATTTCCTTTTAGCTCTGAATGATACTCCATTGTCTAGATGTATCACACTTTATTTATCCATACACCTACCAAAGGACATCTTAGTTACCTACAACTTTTGCCAATTATGAATAAAACTACTACCTGTATAAGCATCCATGTGCAGGCTCTTTTATATACATAAGTTTTCAACTCTTTTGGGTAAATTGTGCTCCAAGTGTCTGTGCCATTCTGTATTCCTACAATGAATGAGAGTTCTAATTGCTCTACCTCCTCACCAGCATTTGGTGTGCTCAGTGTTCTGGATTGGCCATTCTAATAGGTGTGTAATGGAATCTCGTTGTAATTTGCATTACCCTGATGACATATGAGATGGAGCATCTTTTCACATGCTTATCAGTCATCCATATATCTTTTTTCGTGTGGTGTTTGTTCAGGTCTTTGGCTCATTTTTTAATTGTCTTGTTTACTTATTGTTGAGTTTTAAGTATTCTTTGTGTATTTTTGATAATAGTCCTTTATCAGATATGTTTTTTACAAAAGGTTTTTTTTCCAGTCCGTGATTTGTCTTTTTTTTTTTTCTCTTGACAGTGACTTTCTTTTACAGAACAGAAATTTCTAATTTTAATGAAATCTACTTCTTAGCTCTTTCCTTCATGTATTGTGCCTTTGATGTTGTATCTAAAAAGTCATTACCAAACCCAAGGTCATCTAAATTTCTCCTTTTATATCTTCTGGGAGTTTTATAGTTTTGTATTTTACAGTTAGGTCTGTGATCCATTTTGAGTTAATTTTAGGGGAAGATGTAAGGTCTGTGTCAGAATTCTTTTTTTTTTTTTTTTTTTTGCATGTAGATGTCCAGTGTTCCAGCACCATGTGTTGAAAAGACTATCTTTTCTCTGTTATATTGCCTTTGCTCCTTTGTCAAAGATCAGTTACTATGCATATGCGGTTCTGTTTCTGGGTTCTTTATTCTGTTCCATTGACCTATCTGTCTATTCTTTTGCCAGTACTATACTCTTTTGATTACTATAGCTTTGTAGTAAGTTTTGAAGTTGGTTAGTGCTAGTCCTCCAGGCTTGTTCTTCTCTTTCAATATTATGTTGGCTATTTTGGATCTTTTGCCTCGCCATATAAACTTTAGAATCAGTTTGTCAGTATCTACAAAATGACTTACCAGAATTTTGATCAAAAATTGCATTGACTCTATAGACCAAAGTGGGACAAACTGACATATTGACAATATTGAGTTCTCTCATCCATTAACAGCGGGTATCTCTCATTTATTTAGTTCTTTAATTTCTTTCATCAGAGTTTTGTAGTTTTTCTCATATGGATCTTGTAAATGTTTTGTTAGATTTATACTTAAATAATTTATTTTGGGGGTGCTAATATAAATGGTATTGTGTCTTAAATTTCAAATTCCACTTGTTCATGGCTGGTATGTAGGAAAGGAATTCCCTTTTCTGTGTTATACCTTGTATCTTGCAGTCTTGCTATAGTTGTTTATTAGTTCAAGAAGGTTTTTTTTTGTCAATTCTTTTGGATTTGCTACATAGATGATCGTGTCATCTGTGGAAAAAAGGAGTTTTATTTCTTCCTTCCCAATCTGTATAAATTTCTTTTCTTGTCTTTTTATATCAGCTAAGACTTCTAGTATAATATTGAAAATCAGTGGTGAGAAGGGATGTCTTTGCCTTGCTTCTGATCTTAGTGGGAAAGCTTTGAGTTTCTCATCACTTTTTGTTTCTTTGGCTACACCACACATCATGCAGGATCTTAGTTCCTCAACCAAAGGTCGAACCCATGCCCCCTGAAGAGGAAGCATGGAGTCCTAACCACTGGACCACCAGGGAATTCCTGAGTTTCTCATCATTAAGTGTGATACTAGTTGTAGTGTTTTGGCAGGTATTTTTTTTTATCAAGTTGAGGAAGTTCCACTCTATTCCTAGTTTAATGAGAATTTTTTTTGGATGGGTATTGGATTTTGTCAGATGATTTTTCTGCATCTATTCATATAACTGTGTGATTTTTCTTCTTTAGTCTGTTGATATGATGAGTTACATTAATTGATTTTCAAATGTTGACCCAGCCTTGCATACCTGGGATAAATTCTACTTGGTCATGGTGTATAATTCTTTTTGTACATAACTGAAATTGATTTGCTAATACTTTGTTGAGGATTTTTACATCTGTTTTCATCAGACATATTGGTCTGTAGTTTCCTTTTCTTATAATGTCTTTGTCTGATTTCAATACTAGGGTAATGCTAGCTTTGTAGAATGAGTTGTGAAGTGTTCCCTTTGCTTCTATCTTCTGAAAGAAATTGTAGAGAATTGGTCTAATTTTTACCTTAAATGTTTGGTAGAATTCACCAGTGAAACCATCTGAGCCTGGTGGTTTCTGTTTTGGAAAGTTATTAACTATTGATTAAATTATGTTAATAGATGTAATCCTATTCACATTGTTTCATTCTTCTTGTGTGAGTTTTAGCAGATTGTGTCTTTCACAGAATTGTTCTTACCAGCATTTCATCAGGGTCCATTTCATCTAGGTTATTTCATTTCAACAGGGTCCATTTCATCTAGGTTATAAAATTTGTAGACATGGAGTTATTCATAGTATTCCTTTGTTGTGCTTTTAATGACCATGGGATCTGTGGTGATATACCCTCTTTCATTTGTGATATTAGTAATTTGTGTCCTCTCTCTTTTTTTTCTCAGTCTGGCTAGAGGCTTACCAGTTTTATCGATCTTTTCAAAGAACCAGCTTTTGGTTTCTTTGATTCTCTCTATTGATTTTCTGCTTTCAAGTTCATTGGTTTCTGCTCTAATCTCTATTTCTCTTATTCTGCTTACTTTGGATTTAATTTGCTCTTCATTGTTCTAGTTTCCTAAGTTGGAAGCTTAGATAATTGATTTTAGAGCTTTCTTCATTTCTAATGTATTCATTCAATGTTATAAATTTCTCCCTATGCAGTGCTTTCACTGTGCCTCCCAAATTTTGATGTTTTGTTTTCATTATCATTTAGTTAAAAACATTTAAAAATTTCTCTTGAGATTTCTTCTTTGACCCATGTGTTATTTAGAAGTATGTTGTTTATTCTCCAAGTATTTTTGCGTTTTCCAGCTCTCTTTTTGTTATTGATTTCTAGTTTAATTTCCTTATAGTTTGAGAGCAGACATTATATGGTTTCTATTCTTTTAAATTTGTTAAGGTATGTTTTATGGTCCAGAATGTGGTCTTTCTTGGTGTATGTTCCAGATGAATCTGACAAGAATGTGTATTCTACTGTTCTTGGTTGAAGTAGTCTATATATGTCCATTATATACAGTTGATTAATGGTGTTGTTGAGTTCAACTATGTTCTTACTGGATCTGTCCATTTCTGATACAGATGAGTTCAAGTTTCCAACTGTAAGAGTGGACTCATCTATTTCTCCTTGCATTTCTATCAGTATTTGCCTCACATCTCTTGACATTGCTGTTAGATGCATACATGTTAAGGACTGTTATACAGTCTTGGAGAATTGATCCCCTCATCATTATTTAATGCTCCTCTTTATCCCTGAAAACTTTTGTCGCTGTACAGTCTGCTTTGTCTGAAATGAATGAAGCAATTCCTAATTATTTTTTTTAACATCTTTGTTGGAGTATAATTGCTTTGCATTGTTGTGTTAGTTGCTGCTGTATAACAAAGTAAATTATTTTTGATTAGTGTTCCCATGGTATGTCTTTCTTCATCCATTTCCTTTTAATTTATATGTGTCTTTATACTTAAAATGGATTTTTTAGACAGCATATATTTGGGTCTTGTTTTGTGATCCACTCTAACCATCTCTGTCTTTTAACTGGTACATTTAGACCATTGATGTTCAAAGTGATAATTGATATAGTTGGATTAATATCTGCCATATATGTTACTGTTTTCTATTTGTTTCCTTTGCTTTTGTTTCTGTTTTTATCTTCCAGTCTTTTTCTAATTGATCAATTTATGATATTATTTTCTCTGCTTTCTTAGCATTTCAGTTGTACTTCTTCTTAAGTTTACTTTTTTTGTGTGTGATTGCCCTAGAGTTTGCAATATACATTCATAACTAATCCAAGTCCAGTTTCAAATAACACTATACCACTTCATGGGTAGGGTGAGTACCTTATAATGACAAAATAGTCCTAGTTTTGTCCTCCTGTTCTTTGTATCATAGCTATAATTCATTTCACATATACGTAAGCTTATATATACATTTTAACATAAGCATACATAATTGAATACATTTCCCAGATCTGTGGTTTGGTGTCTGACATTAACTTGGGAAAATTCTCAGTCATTATTATTATTTTTTAAAAAATTTATTTTATTTTTGTCTGCATTGGGTCTTCGTTGCTGCGCGTGGGCTTTCTCTAGTTGCAGAGAGCAGGGGCTATTCTTCGTTGCGGTGCATGGGCTTCTCATTGCCGTGGCTTCCCTTGTTGCAGAGTATGGGCTCGAGGTGTGCAGACTTCAGTAGTTGTGTCCGCGGGCTCAGTAGTCGTGGCTTATGGGTTCTAGAGCACAGGCTCAGTAGTTGTGGCACATGGGCTTAGTTGCTCCGCGGCATGTGGGATCTTCCCGGACCAGGGCTCAAACCCATGTCCCCTGCATTGGCAGGCGGATTCTCAACCACTGCACCACGAGGAAAGCCCATCAGTCATTTTCAAAAATATATTTTCTGTGTCTTTCTTCTCCTTTTGGTATTCCCATTATGCGTATGTTACACTTTTTATAGCTGTACCACGGTCCTTGGACATTCTGTTACCTCAGTTATTTTTCTCTTTGCTTTTCAGTTTTGGAGGTTTCTATTGAGATATCCTCAAGCTAAGAGATTTTTTTCTCAGCCACGCCCAGTCTCCTTATAAGCCCATCAAAGTCATTCTTCGGGGCTTCCCTGGTGGTGCAGTGGTTGGGGGTCTGCCTGCCGATGCAGGGGACACGGGTTCGTGCCCCGGTCCAGGAAGATCCCACATGCTGCAGAGCGGCTGGGCCTGTGAGCCATGGCCGCTGAGCCTGCGCGTCCGGAGCCTGTGCTCTGCAACGGGAGAGGCCACAACAGTGACAGGCCCGTGTACCGCAAAAAAAAAAAAAAAAAAAAAAATCATTCTTCCTTTCTGTTAAAGTATTTTTAATCTCTAGCATTTCATTTTGGTCCTTTCTTAGAATTTCTCTCTCTCTGCTTTCATTGCCCATCTGTTTCTTCCATGCTGTCTACTAAATCCATTGGAGCCCTTAGCACATTTATTACAGTTGTTTTGAATTCCTGATGTGATCATTACAACATCTCTGCCATATCTAAGTCTGATTTTGATGCTTTCTATATCTCTTCAAATTTTGTTTATTGCCATCTGGGTATGTTTTGTAATTTTTTTCTTGTTACCTGGACATGGTATACTGTGTAAAAAGAATTGCTCTAGATAGCTCTTTAGTAATGTGGTGGTTAGTTGTGGGGGCAGAAGAAGCATGCTGTAGTCCTATGATTAGGTCTAAGTTTTTTTAGTGAGCCTATGCCTCTAGACTACAAACTTCACAAGTGTTTCTCAGCAGGATGGTTAGAGTGAGTGGGCTGGAGTAGGGTATTTCCCTTCCTACATGTGGAAGACTGCAGACAGCTAAAGTTGGGTATTTGTCTTCTTCCACCTCAGATAGGTTCAGATAAAGTCCTGGCAGGTTAGGCTCTGGTTAAATAGTTTCTACTCAGGGCAGACCTTGTTAAGAAGAACGGAGTGCTATGGCATAATTCAAAATGATCCCTTTACCCCTCCCCTTGCTGGGAGCTTGAGGGGATTTTTCTCTAATAGTCGCTGGAAGAGAAACTGGTAGAGCTCTAGAAGGTAAAAGTTACAAGTGTTTCCCCTTCACCCCATCCCCCATGACTTGATCTCCTTAGAGTTTTTAATCTCTCAGACTTGTTCACACTGAGCCTCCAGCAATTCATTAATTGTAGTTTAGGTTTTCCTACCCTGGAACTAGTTTCCACAGAGGTTGCAGCTCCTGGGTTTCTGCTCTAGTAAGTTGTGATTCTCTGTATCTGCCGGTCAAGCTCTCCAATTTTGGGGGTGGCAGTTTGCCCTGCAACCTCACTTCTCTTATGGATCTAAGAAGAGTTGTTGAGTTTTCAATTTGTTCAACTTTTTACTAGTTAGGACAGGGTGGTAATTTCTAAGCTTCTTACTAGTGGGGCCAGAAACTGGAAGTCATCTGGGTATTTAAATTTAAATTAATTAAAATTAAATAAGATTAAAAATTCAATTCCTCCATCACACTAGCCACATTCCAAAGGCTCAGTATCCACATGTGACAAGTGGCTATCATGTTGGACAGTGCAGGTATAGAACATTTCCATCATCACTGAAATTATTATTGTATTACCCTGCTCTGTATTATCACATAGTGCCCTCTCCTATGCATAGAAATGAGTAATTAGAATTGGGAAAAATGAAAGAAATGCTACAGCCAAACATTGGCTTTATCCAGAGTATTATCCTGGCTTCTTGGGAGCCTCGGATTCTGCCAGCCAGATCCTGAACCATTAATCTGGCTTCCACTGTCAGTATTTTATTAACAATGGAGATATTCATGTGTTTTTTCCCATTTCCCTCCCTGAGTTCTTTTCTGAAAAGACTTTGCTGTAGTCCCTGACTTGTTTAATGAATGATTGTTAACATTCTTTGGCTTGTCATTATGTTTTTTCATCTGTGATATATTGTGGCTTATCAGCACACCAGGATATTCACTCACAATTTTAGAGTGCTTTTCAACTACCATTCAGTTTTAATTTCTTTTCTCTTTTCAAAATTGAGAAGAGGGTGTTTTTTTTAGCTCAGTTGATTATCAGGCTCCGATTCAACTTGAGATACACAGATGAGCTAGTGCTTGAAAGCAAGGACCATGATTCCTGAGCATAGTGATTCCTCTGCAACCTTCTCAAGGGGTAGCTCTTTCCTTTACCACCCCCTTGCTCCATGGGATTTGGTAGGTGGGATAGATGTTCTCTTTGCTCCCCACTTAAACTTTCAAGCCATTATTCTTCCCCCTCCTCCCTAAAGTCACATCTTTGAATCTCAGGTTGTTTGACCATACTATATGCTGCCCTTCCTTGTTGCAATCATCCATAGAACCCCTTTTCACTTTCACATTTTCTTTGATGCTCTTTGAGAGGTTTTAGCTCCCTCCTATATTGTCTCTAGCATTGCTCCCTTTACAATTGCTTGTGATTTCAGTACCACATAGATGACCCTTCAGTTCCTGGTCTCTCAGTTCCTTGTCCACTTTCCAACTTCAATAGCTGACTGCCATGGTCATAGTCTAGACCTTGTCTTATTAATACCTTTAACCCTCCCATAATTGCCATTTCAATCACACTCTTCCCCAACTACTGTCTCCTATCTTGCTTCTCACTTTCTCTAATATTTTTACTTCCACAGTACTGCTAGGACCTAGAATCCACCATTCCCTCATATTCTCACTTCTCACCTTTCACCAACTCCCTTTGCCTCTTTCTCCCTTCTTTATACTCTTCTGGCAAAACCAACCCTGTTGCCATCCAGCTCTCTTGCCAGCTCTGCACCAGCAGCTTTACAGACTTGGAAAAAAACACCCAATCCTCTAATTTCAAATTCAAGTCTAATAACTTCCCAGTGATCCCTCAGTTTTGCCAAGCAATCAGGCTATATCCCCCTAGTATGTCCATTCTCTCGCTCCTGGGTGACTGCTTCATGCCTTCATTTTTATCCTCAAGCCTTCACTCTCATTTGATCGTTCTTCTCCCTATTTTACTGAGAAAACAGGTGCAGTAAGAAGCTGTTCCACAAGCTCTGCCATTCTATCTCCCTCATGAGTTTGTGCCTATTTCTTCTTCCCGTCTATTGCTGTGGATGCCCCATCTATGCTCCACTCAAAGGCCATTCCTTTCCTTCTGTACTTGATTGATCCCCTCCCCCCAGCCTAGCCAAAGACATGGCTCCAGCTTCTCTCCCTTCTCTGTCTCACATTGTCAGTGTTAAGCCATCTTCTGGATTATTCCTGTCAGCATAAAAACATGCTATTATTTCTGTCATCCTTAGAAAAAAAATCTATCTTTCTCTCCCTTTTTTCCCCTAGGCCTCTACTCCATTTTTCTTTTCCCTTTTACAGCCAAATTAATCAAAAGTGTTTTCTACATTCACAACACCAGTTCATGTCCTTTCATTTGCTCTGAGAGTCAGTTCAGTCAGGACTTGACCCCAGGATTCCATTGAAATGGTGAAAATCATCAATGATTGTCATGCTGTGAAATGAAATGGCCAGTTTCGATATCCATTTCATTGGACCAATCAGCAGTGTTTGTTTGACCCACCTGACCACTCAATCTTCTTGAAGAACTTGCTTCCCTCAATTACCAGTAAAATTCACTCTCCTGCTTTCACCGGACTTCACGGGTCTCTTGTTTGCTGGTTCTACCTCATCTCCCTGATATCCAAATGTTAGACTACCGCAAGCTCCAGATCTTGGATATCCTCTCTTCTTCACCTGCACTCCTTTCTGTGGAGATGTCATCCAGTCTAATGTTTTAAATTACTTATAAGTGCTGATCCTTCCCTAATTTATACCTCTAGCTCAGATCACTTTTACTGAACTTCAGATTTATATGTCCATTTGCCATCTCAATGGCAAACAATAATCTCACATTTACATGTGCAAAACTCAACTCGTCATTGTCTCACTCTCTTCTCCCCTCTAGACCTCCATTCCCCTCAAGGGAAAATTTCCCCATAGTATGCTCACATAGCACCAAGCCCCTACCCTTTATAGCACTCACATGTGCAATTCTGAATTTGTGTGACTCTGATTCATGTCTGTCTCACAGATAGACTGTCATCTCCTTATGGACCAGCACCTTGGCTACTGTTTCTCTTTATTGTATCCCCAGTACCTAGCACAGAGCATAAAGGAGATCAAAAAGAAAATAATATATAGGTATAAATGTTTTAAGGGACAGATATGATGGAATGTATACAGGTCAAATCCTTTTCAAGTAAACCAGCAATATTCATCTGAAATAGACTGTGTCTATTTTGGAGATGCCACTTATCTCATCTAGGTGCCAAAATATCAAGCTTACAGGCACAGGAAGAATTAAGAGGCTATAGCACTGTGGTTAAAAGCACGGGATTTGGAATCATACTCTGAGTGTCAGTTCTCCATCTTTTTCATGGAGGACAATGACAGTATCTGAGTCACAGGGCTTCTATGAAAATTTAGTAATATGGTATATATATATTTAGAGAGTAAAACCTAAATACATATTTAATATGTGATGATGATGATGATGCCTAGCATTAGCTGCATACCAAGCAGAATATTCTGGAGCACAAAGGCAGAAGGGACTAATAGTGCTTGTGGAAGTTAAACACTGCTTCACAGAGGAGATAACATTTCAACTGGCTTTAAAGGATGAGCAGGAAGTTGCCACAAAGAGAATGGAGAAAAGGTACAGAAGACTAGATAAGCATGTTCAGAAAATACTCTGTAAGGAAAATGTAGTTAGAGTGGGAAGGGAAATTATCTGAAGTTGGAAATTTCAAAAATAGATTTTTGTGTTAATTCTAAAAGTTCAAATAGTTGAATAGATGTATTTCGTTATGGCTGTAGCATCTCTTTATTCTTATTAAAAAAGAAATTAATACCAGTTAGGGAAAATCTGAAAAAATACAGAAAAGCATATGTATATATTTGTATTTGTAAATGTATATACACACATGTACAATTTATTAGTGTTCTTTCTGGGGACAATCTATATTGTCCTTTAGATATTTTAATATTTCCTTCCAGTCTTTTTCCTATATCCATATGCATTTTTACGTAAGTAGATTGTAATATGCAAATGGTTTTGCATTCTCTTCTTTCCTCCTTAATATTCTATAGTAAGTATACTTTGCTGAGTGTTTGCAACATCTTAGATTTTGTATCACCTGTTATGTATATTTCTAAATGACTATGTCTTTATAAGTATTATCACAAATTAGAAAGCTGAGATTAGTTTTATAGAGCTAAAAGAATCCTGTTAGAAGCAGGATTCAAACTCTGGTCTTGTCTGACTACAAAGTACATCCTGACAAATTTTTAAAACTTCATAATGATATTTAATTGCTATATAATAATATTTCATTGTTATGAATATACCATAGTTTACTTAAATATGCCTCTATTTTTAGAGTATTTGGCTTTTGTAACTTGTCACTGTTATAAATAATGCCGGTAATGAACATATCTGGAGTCTGTTATTTCCTGTATTTAGGGCTCAGGTATTACAAGAGATTCCTAGAAATCATTATTAGGTCAAAAGGCATGAACTTTCAGCATATTGACATTTTGCTTTCCAGAAAAACCCATGGCATTGCTGGTATTGTATAAACAGTTTACTTCAATGAAAAAATTTCCTACGTTTGATTGATGGGCCACAGATATAGTGCTTTATTGATCCCCTTATAATGAATTCACTACCATAAATGATTCAGTACAGTACGTTCTTTATTCAACCTGTAATCCACAAAACAGTTACTTACTGTAATAAAAATAATTATAATAATGGTGGGTTTAAGTAAAATCCCAGGATAATGTAAATTGTTATAAAAAACCTAATAACAAAATCTGTAAAAATGACAACAAAATCAGCCAAAAATCCCTCTTCCCAAACTATCTAAATGTGTTTTGATGTCTGAATAAAGAATGTATTATTATTTCCCAGTAAAGCCAAATTTGCCCTTGTGTGTTTTACGAGGGATGAATATTGTTTGGAGGTGAGACTTTGATCACCATTTCTGTTTCTAGGACATGCTTTTACATTGGCAGTAACTGAAATTTATCCAAATAGACTTTCAAAGCTCCCAAGTGTTCTAAATTTATCTCACTCAATTTCTTTGGTTTAGAAACTAGTTTGGAAATCTCACAAGGCCAACTTGTCTTCAGTAATTTCTAGTGCTTCTTGTTTGGGGCAGGCTAGAAAAAGCTCTGAGAAGCTGCTAAATTTGATGCTTGGCAGAAACCATAACACACAGAGAGAAATACATGAAGTGTAAAACCTAAAATATCAAAACTCTTTGACATTTCAAACTAATTTCAAATGTACAGAGATTATAAAATTATAACATCTGCATAAGTCAGCTGTGTAGACAAACTATATTAGTGAAAGCAAAAAAGGAAGTCTTAATGAAATAGTAGATTTCTTTTAATATATACCAATCATTTAATAAATCTAATGTTTGCATATGAATGGAGTGATTTAGCCCAAGGGAAAAAAAGTCTATATATTTTTTCCTACTGATTAAAAACAGTGTTAGAATTTGCCAAAATTGAACATTTAATGTACAGACCAGTAAGACACTGTTTTCTGATAAGAGATAGAATTGTTCTTGGAAGACCTGAGCTTAAGTCCTGGCCTCACACATGTTTACTGTAAAACTTGGAGGCAATTTACTCAAGTAGTCTGCATTTTAATTGCTTCATCTGTAAGATGGAAATAACAGTATCCACCACCCTGAATTGTTCTGAAGATCAAAATGAGACAGTGTTCATGAAAGCATGAAAGCACTGTGAAAACTCTAAAGCCCTCTATAAATATGAGGTGTTACTTTAATTTTTTCTTAATTGCTATTTACAATAAAAGTTCCTAGGATTAACTGAGAAGGAGGTTCTCACGAAGCTTAAGAAAAATTTTATTTTTAAACTTGGCAGAGGGAAATTGTTAACTAGATTGGGATGTTGTGTATGACTGTCTCTTAGGTGTAGACGTTTAGGTAGCTGTTAATGAATTGTAATTGTCCCCCGCATCCCCTACCCCATTTCTCCTTCTCCTAGTCAGTCACCAAAGTAATGCAGTTCTATTATTCAAGTGTTCCTTTCAAGGGATAGGAAAGGGGGCAGTGAAAAATGAATTTTCATCAATAACATGGCCCTTTCCATGGATCTAAGTACCAAAATGACATGTGAATATGTAAGAAAATGGCTGAATTCTGGGGATATATTTAGACATTCTACTCCCCCACCCCCATAACAAAGTGATGTCACTGTGAATAGAGAGAGTTTGGCAGAGATGATGCAATAAGAAAATGACTGTTTGGCGTTTGGGGAAATTCCAGGCAAATTGGATATTAAGGGAAAACCCATAAATAGGTATTTGGATCTAGGCCCATTGCTGGTCCTTAGGCTCCCAAGCCAAGTTCCTTGGAAGGATAAAGTCCTCTGATATGCAGATGTCCTTTCAGAGGCAATGTGTGTACGGCCCAGAGATTTTGACCAAGGTTCTGCCACATTTGGCTCCAGAGCTCAAGTTACTACTAGTAATAGGCTTTTATTCAAATATCTGTCTGTGGATAATTGTAGTCAATGGAAATTGCTAGTGAGTAACAGGGAGATGGATTTCACATTGCATTTTGAAGAATGGAACAACTGCTTAGTATTTATTCTGCCTGTGAATCTGCACTTCAAATATTTGTTAGTCATCCAGATAACTTCTCCTTGGTAAATATATTTACAAAACAAGCTTTTTTGGATGTTGTTAATTTTTTGTCTTCCAACATTTTTGACCAGTCGTTTTAAGATATTTATGTCAGGATTGAATTTTCCATGCAGATATGAATTAAATGTTATCTTCTTTCACCTGTGAATGCAAGATTTCCCCTCTGTATTTTTTAAGATAAAAGTATTTTCTAATTGTTAAAAATCCTAGCTATACAAGAGCTAATGGAGTAGCTGTTGTTTAATGGGTGTACAGTTTCAATTTTCCAAGATGAAAAGAGTTCTGGAGATTGGTTGGACAACAGTGTCAATGTGGTTAACACCACTCAACCATATACTTGCAAATGGTTAAGAGGGTAAAATTTTTGCTGGGTGTATTTTATCAAAATTAAAAATTAAAAAAAAAATTTTAAGTTTATGGAGTAAAAATGAAAGTCTCCCCTTTATCCACGTCTCAGTCCTACTTTCCTCCCCAAGTGTGGCTGTAGAGCCAGGTCAGCCCTGTAACCTTGAATGCAGTTACAGACTTTGGGAGACAGGCAGCCCCTTCCTGATCAAAACAAAACTTCTTCACAAAGAATCCCATTAGTAATAGTGGTTAACGGCTCCATTTTTTTAATGGCGTAATCTTATGAGTTTTTGCAAAATGAATACATTTTCATATTCATATTACTTTGGTTTCTGATTCATTTTTCTTAAATGGAGACTTTTAAGATCATGAGAAAGACAAAACTCGAGATAACGTCACTGGGGTTTTCCCCTTCTGTGACAGCTCACTCAGGGACTCATGGACAACAGTTAAAGAGGAGAAAACTTATTTTAGCTTGTCACCTAATCAGTGCATATTTTCTTTAATATAGTGGCCTCATCCTTATATACCTGTTTGTTCCACATTATTGAGAAAATACTAGCAAGGCGGGTGCTCATCTGCTTGCCTGGGGTGGATCTGCCTGAGTAGCTGTTGCATGTCCTGTTCCTTGTTCTCTGAGTCATGCCTTCCCCAGCTGTGTGTTTTTGCCAAGACGGTGCACAAACAAGTTGTTCATTGTTTAATCTGTCAGTGGAGCCAGGACTTGAAGTTTCTACAAGCTTCAGGTATTATTCAACTCTACTCCCAACTCTAGTCTCTCTTTCTCACCCTTTCTTGTTAAGTGTTTTTGACCTCAGAGAAAACGTCTTTCACATAATTTTCAAAAAGGAAAAATCTCTGTGTGTAAATTTCCCCTTAAAATAACATATGTATTTTCAGGTCTCTTCATTCATTGCTAGAGCTGATAAATATTAATTGGGAGCTGCAGTCCATACCTGCTTCACAGCAGTGTGCTCATTAGATGCTTGGTGCGAGTGAGAAGTGTGATGTGGCTTCAAGGGATGTCATTTGAATTTCGAGGGAGTATTAAAGAGCTGACTGGGGAGAGAAGAGGCGGGAAGGAAGGGTCACGCTGCTCCTTATGGCCAGGCTATACCTGCAGCCTGGTCATCTCTTCTGGTGGCATCACCTTGATTTCCGAGTGGGGGCTTGGATTTCCAGCAGCTGAGTGAGAAAACCTGAAGCACATCCTTCATTAATTTAATCATATATTGAACTCCTTATCTGTGTCTTCTCTAGGCCATGGGGATTATAACGGTGAGAAGAAAACAGCTAAAGTCCTGATCTTTATGGAACTTACATTCTGGTTGGGGTGACAGACCATGAATAATCAGACAACTCAATAGGAAACTATTACATAGTGATAAGTGCTAGGAAGAGAAATAAGTAGAGTTAGGGGATTGCGAGTGATCGGGGTGCTGCTTTTGAGAGAGTGTTCAGGGATCATTCTGAGGAGGAGACACAGAGTAGACACCTGGATGGAGTAAGGGAATAAGCTGTGGAATATCTGGGGGCAGGGTATTCCTGGCAAGGGGAATAGTGAATGAAAAAGTCATGAGATGGTGCTATAGGCTGAATGTCTGTGTCTCCCAAAATGGATGTATTGAAACCTAATCCCCATTGTGATGGCATTTGGAGGTAGGGCCTTTGGAAGACAATTAGGTAATGAGGGTGGAGCCCTTATGGTTGGGATTGCTGTTCTTATAAAAGAGACCGCAGAGGGTTCCCTTGCCCTTTCTACCATGTGAGGACACAGTGAGAAGTTGCTGTCTGTGAACCAGGAAGTGGGTTCTCACCAGACACCAAATCTGTCTAAGCCTTGATCTTGGACTTACTAGCCTCCAGGACTGTGGGAAATACATTTTTATTGTTTATAAGCCACCCAATCTATGCTTTTTTGTTATAGCAGCCCAAACAGACTAAGACAGGTGGGGACATGAGAGCAAGAAAACTTTGAGGCTAAAGTGGAGTGAGAAGTAAATAGTGGTAGGAAGTAAGATCTGAGAGAGAGCCTTGTGGGCCCTGACATGGGCATTGCTTTTGTTCTAAGAGTAATGGGAAACTGTTGGAAAGTTTTGAGCAGGGAAAAATTGGTCTATTTCTTAAGATCACTCTAGCTGCTTTGCAGAGAATGTATGGTAGGAGGGTCAAACCTGAAGATCCCCCATAGATGTTCAACTAGTAAAAGGAGGTGATGGGCAGGGAAGGGGCATTGCAGTTGCTTCCAATTTTTAAAGAATTTTTATGAGTAGAAAGAATTTTTTCTTTTATATATCCTCAAGTAAAATATGCTGAAGTTATTAAAAAAAGGAGAGAGAAAAATTTCAGTTCAGTGCAGGGAAGGACCTACATGACACTTTTTCTCTGATTACAGAAGTAACAATTTTTTGAGAAAGTCTGTAAGAAAAGAGTAAAGTACAAATAAAATATACTATTCATAATCCCACTGCTCAGAAATAACTACTAACAATTCTGTAAGTTTCCAGACTGTTTTCTGTGCATACAAATAAAAATTGTTTTAAAAAATTATTTTTTATTATGTAGATATTATACTTTTCTGTAATATAACTTTTTCATTTACCAATATACCATGAATATTTCTTCATCTCATGAAATATTATTGATATATAAAATGATTTCACTGTACTCATATACATGAACGATCATTTATTGCAACAGTTTTGTATAGTTGAGCAGTCAGGTAGTTTTCTTTTTTTTTTCTTTTTTATTATTATAAATAACACTGTAAAGAACAGCCTGGAATTTGCATCATTGTGTAAATCTCTGGTAATTTCCTTTCAATAGATTTTTAAGATTACCTGGTTGAAATATATACATATTTTAAAGGCTCATGATTTATATTGCTAAAGTTTGCACTAATCCACACTTCTACCAATTAACATGTTCCATTTCTTCCCAGATTCTAGTTTGAGAAAGCTAAACATGGAACGATCTCCATTAGAAGGAAGAGAGTTCCATGTCACTGGAGGCATTTTAGTAGGTGCTGCAATGTCATTTGGATGGGATATTATCCAGAGAAATTTAGTTGAGTATTTGAAGTGTCAGTGGAGTTTTAGGATTCCTTTCCAATTTAAGAATGGGAGCAGAGGGAGGGAAAGAGGGAGGGATGTTGAATAATTCTGTTGCTTGTGTTCTGCTCTATATATAGATGAATTAGTTGGTTTTGGTGATAATTCACATAAAGCAAAAAAAAAACAACAACAAAAAGCAGTAAAAACAACAGTGCAGGTATTTGTAAGCAATTTTCTACAACTTGTTGAAGGTTGAAATTAGCAAGCCCAAGTAGGATAACAGAGGTTGGAGATGTGCTTTAGTTAATAAACATTCAATTTAAAATAAAATTTATATAGTTTAAGAAAAGTGAACTGTTAGTTGTTCTTAGACTTTCCCTTGTGCAAACATAGCAACACATAACCCAAATATTGCCATCTCTATTATTTATTTAGCAGTTTATGCATTAATTAAAAATATTATCAAACACTAAGTAGTCTGATGGGCTCTGGGGGTGCAACACCAAATAGAACATGATCTCTGCCTTCCATGGACTTACCGCTTACAGGGGAAGACAGGAGAGCAATTCAATAATTTCAGTGTGATGAGCTCTAAGATCGATATTCCATAGCATACACAGCATTCTGTGGCAAACATGGAGAGGTATCACCACACAAAGGCACATGGGGAAAAGCATACGTAGTTTCAGGAAAAAAATCACTGGACTGAGATTTAGGTTTGTGTTCTTTCTTGGGCACTGTCTGGCTGGATGAGGTTAGGTAACTCATTTAACCACATCTGAAATATTTGGGAAAAGTAATATTTACCTAATACGGTTTTTGTAAAAATTAAATAGAACAGCATGCGAGATCAGCCAGCACAGTGAGAGGCATGCACAGTGAGTAAATGTTAGTGAATCACTGGATATATGCATAGTTTGATAGAATACATCTTCCCAAGTAATTTTATGAACAGCCCACCAGAAAAGCACAGAGTGAGACAGTATTTATTGAAACTGGAAATAGATTTTTTTGCTACATCCAATGCATTTTCCCCGAGTAGTATATCCTACATAAATCTGAGATCAAAATTATGTATTACGTATGAATTTTCATGAAGTTAGGATACAAACTAAGATGTATCACAATTGGACAAAACTCAGGAAGTCAGATGAAAGTTTTCTATTCATAGTACACACTGGCAGGAGGAATTTTTCTTTGCTAATTATCTCATGTCCTGAGGAGCACAGAGATGATTGCTTTGTGCCTAATGATTAGGAAGGTCAAGTTAAATTTACAGATAAATAGAGGCGAGCATTCAGTGTGCCAAAATACCTCTTCAAAGAAGAACAAAAGTGCTGTCAAGCAGCAAATACTTAATAGAAGTGATTGTAGGGTAAGTATGAGGGGGAGGCGGGATTCAGGATGTCAGCCTCTCCGGAGATGATCCTCTGTCCCATTCGAGACTGATTTCTTCCACGTGACACCAAGTCTGCTGAAGAGAGGAAGTTGGTGCCATCTCCCAGGCTGTGCAACGTGTACTGCTGACACAACAGTGCACAAGACTGCCAAGTTCTGGGCTGCACAGAACATGGAGTCTAGCAGGAAATACATCTATTTAAAAATAAGCCAAGAGCTGACGCCTATGGAAGTGGAAGTCTAGGAAACTATGCAGTTCTATGCACATGAACTCAGCCTGAGGTACCTGGCCCAGAGTGCTCTCAGAACATGGTGTGAGTTCTGAGGAGCATGCTTTTAGTAAGTTTGTGGTCAGAGATTATTTTAGTCTTCAAATGAGCAGTGATGTAGCAATTAGCAGAATCCCAGAAGCCTTGTGCTGTTCTGTATGTGGATGATCTGAGCTATTGGTTTTGTCCTAATGACAATTCAGCCTTAGATTCCCCCAAATAAATACAACCAACTAACAAAGGGAAAAATATTTAACTTCGCTAGTAATCAAATAGATGCAAATCTGAACAACTTTTTTAATACTCTCAGATTAAAGATTTAAGTGAATATTCAGTGCTGACAACTGTCAAAAAATGCTCTCATGGCTGATGGGAGTGAAAATTGATATAATCTTTGAAAAGCAATTTGGCAATACATATTAAGAGCCTTAAAAACTTCATACCCTTTGATCAGTTCATTCTAATTCTATTCTGGAGCCAAAGCAGTCTTTGTTAGTTATTTTGCTTTTGCCAAACAAAATTACTCCAAAGATTCAAAAAAAAAAAAGACTGATTCTAAAGAGAATTCAAAAAATAGGGGAAAAGATCATTGCATACAAACATGCTCATGGCAGAATTACCTAAATGTCTAACAACAGAATGATTAAAGTATGTGCACCTAATGAAATCTCCATGGGATATGGAGCTAATAAAACTGATAGTTATAAGGATCCTTTGTTATAATGTTCATTTAAAAAAAAAAAGCTTACTTTTGGTTTCTAATAAAAGAAACAACTTAAAGCACTAATAATGTGCTACCATTTATTTAACAGTTCAGCGCATAGTGCCACGTGACATCTAGTACCGTGGGTTTAGTTTTTAAATATGCACTGCTAATTAATATGATTGCAACTGTGTCAAACAAAATAATAAACCCAAAACTTTGCAAAATAAAAAAAGACTGGAAATAAATGCACCATTTTATTAGCAATGGTTGACCCTCTGTGATGGGATGTGTGCTTATTTTCTTCCTTTCATTTTTCTTCATTTTCCAAATGTGCCAAAATTAGCATATATTGCTTTTAGAATGGACATATGGACCTCAAGCCTGAGGAAGTTTTTTCTTTTCTTTTCTTAAAAAGCAGTACTGTTTTGTGTTCTGTTGTCCTGGGTGAAAAAAAAAGCCTGAAACATTGACTTAATAATTAGGCCTCTCACGGCTTAAAAAAGTCAGAGACCCATAGACTCAGGGTTGAGAGGTCACTAATTTCAAGGCAATACTGCTTTTCTCCAGAACAAAAAGACAATTACTTATTGAGTGCCTACTGTGTGTAAAACCCCCTTTGCATCACTTCCCACCTGATTCCACTGGCAAATCCCTACTCATTTGTGCTAGAGAAGAGTCAGGCATAGACTGCTTTACGTAAAATTTCTCAGCTTTCATCAGGCCCCCCTGCCCCTGCTCCAGGCGCTCTGGGCTAGGGCCCCTTCAGTCTGTCTCAGAAGAGATTATTTATTGAGAGCTTTCTGAGGACAGGGACTGTATCCCCAGCTGCTGGCACACGGGGAACACATAGACTGTTGAATGAATCAGTGAATGAATAATTATTGAAGGTACTATTTTAGGTACTCTAGAGAGACAGAGAGTAGTATGAGAAATGGTATTTGCCCTTAAAGATTTTACGAATAATTGTGATGTAAAAAGCTAATTAATGGTGCGTATTTAAAACCTAAAAAAGACAGCAGTGTATGTCAGATGGTTCAGTGTGCTTGTTAAATAAAGGGTGGCCTGCGATTAATGCTTTAGGGGTTGCTTCTTTTATTGGAAATCAAAAGATACTGGGAAAATAAGATATCACATGGCTCAGATATACTTTTTCATATGATTAAATTATGTGGTTTTAGTTTATAATTTTTTAAATCAGTAAAACAATACACTACTTAATAATCATATCTTCCACTTACACAAATATAAGAAATTAATATCAGGAAGCCTTTTAACTTTTTTGTCATGACTGATCTCCCAGTTGACTTATAACTGAACAAGGGTCAGAAAATGTAATGTCTTTCTTAAAATGCACATTTCTTTTTGGTGGGATTGTGTAGCCCTTAGTCATTGTTAGTCATTGAGCTATTTACCACATAAGTTAGGAAGGTCGGCTCTTCAGATAGCTTATGACTGGAGAAAAGAACTCTACTCAGATTAGTAAGCAAGAGTCTCCTTTTTCAAATTGGGAATTGCATGCACTCCTGACTGGGGAGAGATGAGCTTCCTCTGTGAGGGTGTTTATACTTTATTGCAGGGAGGAGCAAAGGGAATCCTCATGTACTTTTCTCTTCACTGAGTGGATGACTTGGCAAATTTTCTAGATTATGTCAATTTACCTTCCTCTCTCCTTTACCACACAGGCAGGGATGCCAAGTGTATATTTTCCAACCTTTATATTGCTCTTTAATGTAAATTATATCAAAAGTTTAAATTATGTTAATTTTTTTATTTATGGAAAAATGTATTCTACTTACACATACCCTTTAGTCTATAAACATAGACCACAGCCTCTCAGAGCCCTAAACAAATGGTAGTGGAGTTCAGCTATGTGGAATCTGTAACATGGCTTGTTACTAGGATGAATAAGGCATGACTTGGGCTGACTGTGTCTGTCTATAAATATCCCTGAGTAATATAGATGTAGACATTTTTCATTATGCAAAAAAGATATTTATAACACCATTGATCAGAAATTTAGATGCTAACTCTAAGAGGAATATAACAGTTATTTTAAGGCTACCTAGAAAAATATGTCATATGGTTCAAGCAATTAGGGAGAGTTATCAACAAAGAGAAATTGTTTCCAGTAGAAAATTGTAAATGGTGAATTTTATTCAAACAAGTGAGACCCCATATTACTATACAGTAATTATCAATTATACATACAGTTTAACATTTTATCACAGCATTTACATAGGGATGGCAGTAAGCTGGGCTCCAGAGAATTAATTCACATGGCCCACGGGGTTATGGGATACCTGGTCCACCATCTCAGTGGCTCTTAAGGGTGATGCTGAGTTGGTGTCTTTTGTCAAAATTTGGGAAAATACGGAGCTGTTGCAGCACACAGGAGTCCAGAGAGCTCAGGAGAGCACCATGATACAGCAGAAATTGTTTTTAAAGGAAATTGGAAAACATCTAGAGTTGTGGAGACATTGACAAACTAGACTTCCCAGTGGAGGAAGACCAGGTTGGTGAGGAGATCGGACAGTGGGCTACCTGAGGTCAAGATGAAGAAGATTCAGTGGAGTCCTTGATAGGTATTTTCCAATCTCTGAGGAGCTGCCATATGGGAGAAGGAGTAGCCCACAAAGACAGTATATTTTCAAAAGAAAGAACTCAGATCAGTGAGTGGAAAACTTAGGGAGGCAGATTTTGATTTACTATTTATAGAACCTATGTTTTTCCACGTTACTTCAGAACACAGCATGATGTAGTGAGGAGTCAGACCTGTTTTCAAATCCTGGTTTACATCTTACCAGCCATGGATTTGAGGATGTTACTTAGGCCCTCTGAGACTTAGTTTTCTCAGCTGTAAAGTAACAACACTAATGCCAGCTTCATAATGTTGTGACCAGCATTAAGAGCGAGAACACATAAAAAGGCCGAGTGTAGTTATCATTAATGCCCATATTTGTGCTGTTATTATCATTCAGCCTCATTGAAAAATAGGGTCATGGTGGCGTTGGTAAATATTTTCCTACTTCAGTTTCCTCCTGCTCTTGAGGTGTCTGGTCTTCTCAGATTCTTTTCAGATAGTTCTGAGACTCCTCTGGACAGTGTCCCATGTGTGGAAGAGGCTTCTCAGCTACCCTGTGGGTTCCATTATTTACTATTCACCATGTATCTCCTCTCTAGTTCTGATTCACTATGGTTATATCTACTGTTAAGGCCATTGGTTGGTTAGAAACCTAGAGCAGCTTGATGATCATATGTCCTTCTTTTCCATCCCAACTGTAGTCTGGTCCTGTTCTCTCTCAAGAAAGAATCCCAGCCCTGATATACTGCATGTAGTCAACTTGTGTCTTATCTTCACTGCAAGCTGAATTCAGTCAATATACCTGTGATCCTAATGTTTTATACAGAGATTTGTTTTCTTTCTTTTTTTTTCAGTACACTTACTGCTTCAAAGGACTCAGTCTGTTGAGTCCATGAGGGCTAGAGGGAAATACGGAAGACTGACAATGTGATCTATTCAAAATGACCTCACCATCTGACACCAGCTATTACCTTTGGGTCAAATTTGTGTTTCTTGAATCATTCTTCCATTGGTTAGCCCAATCCTATTATCTCCACTGGTTTGACAGACACATCTGAATCCTAGCTCAGGTTCTCAAGTTTAGAATCCTGCTACATAAAGAAAAATTTTTAATAATTAGAGTTAGTCTCTCAAGTGGAATGAGGTAGGTCAAGAAAAAACAACCTTCTTCCAATGGAAATATGCAAACAGAGGCTCAACCGCCATGTTGAAAACATTTCTATAAGAAGGAAGGTTGCAAGTGTGGGCTAAGTGTCCAATAAGGGCCTTCTTATCTGTAATATTTTGTTGATCTCTGGGAAATTCTGCCACTATGTTAGCATCCCTGACAGGATAAGTAATCCTACTTATGAACAGCAAGAGTGAGAAGAGGGAACAAACTCACACAAGTGCACGCACAGGCCCCTGGAACTCCTGTATAATGCTTCTTTGTCACAAATTGGTCTGATTATTTCTTTAGTTTTTTCTTGGGATTATTTAACACTGTTAAAAGATGTTCAGCAGCCTCTAGTACACCCAGTATCTTAAATATGGAAGATACTAAATATGTAAATGAACCTGGAAGATTGCCACTTTCCGTTCATCCATTGACTACTTTGCATTACAAGGTATCTTTTTAAGAGCTCATTTGCCTTGTCTTTACAAATGACAGACAGTGTACCTTTTTTGTGGCTATCAGGGATTCCAGCTCTTTGCCCAGCCAAAGAAGATGCTCAGTTAATGATTGAAGTCTACCATTTCAGCCAAGAAAAGTTGTCATACTCACTGCTTGATCTAAAATGGCTCTGCTACAATCTCTGAGACTTGGGAAGGCTATTTTTAATGTATAAGAGAAAGGATTTTGAGTTCTGCAGGGTTTTGAAAATTCTTCTCCTGTACCATACAGCCCAGAAGTAATATGGTTTAGATTATTAAAAAAAATTGAGCAAGAAGAAAGAAGACCCTGCATTCTAGTTCCAGTCCTACTAATTTCTAGCCATATGGCCTTAGACCAATTAATTGACTTCTTTTGAATCTGTTTCTTCATCTGTAAATACCATTCACATTGAGCTATAGTGGTATTATTTTCTTACTGAAGGACAAAGAGATGTTTATGTACTACACTCAAAAGGTCAGACAGATGGGATTATTTTAGATTGAAAGTGCATGTGTAGGAGTCATGCCTTTTGTGAGCCACATAAATTCCCATGGGGTCTGGTAACTTGCTGTGTACCCAGCAGGAACCCAAAAAGTCTTGTGATGGTGATGAATATGGCACCATTAAATAAGGCCACATTTAACACAAAGAGAAACCTGGGAAAGAAAACAAAGCAAAAACCTAGACTTCATCTCTAGGTACTTTGTGTAACTTCAGATAGGTTACGTTATACCATTTTCAGCTCTTTTATCGACTCATAAAAAGAACCAAATGCTAACAAAGGGTGGGAAAGCATATAATTGGAGCAGTACAAAGGATAACTGAGCCCATGAGGTGGGAAGTACAGTACTCTGAAATTTATGACATACTGAAATTCTGGCTTCCTACATCTATTCCTCTCAAAGGGATGGACTTCCCATAAAAGTTAGTATTGAATGATGCTAGTCAAGGCATTTATGGGAGTTGCTTAGAATACATAATATGTTTGAATTGGGAAGGAGCTTAGAAATATTTTAGGCTAACCTCTTAATTTTATAGTTGGGAAAAGTAAGTCTGAAAGAAGTTATGTGAATTCTTCAAAATTATATAATTTATGAGAGGGCTAGGACCAGATTCATAAGGCTGTAAGCCATTGGGGAATTCAAGTCTTTCTGTTCTGTCCTATTTTGCTTATTTTTGAGTTTAAATGACAGAAGATAATCTTATTTTCTTAACGTCTTAGTTTTAGAAGACCTTGTCAATGCCCTCTTATTTCTTGTCTATGAAAACAAAATGAATCTAAAAGGCAATTTCACAAACACATTACCAGCCAGACGCTGCCTTTTGCTGGCCGTTGGTAACACAACTTGCTACAAGGTACTTGCTGCCCTTGAATAGATTTCTTTTCATTCCTTCACATTGTTGATGTTCAACCAGCTGCTTAGTTAGGAAAAGAACACACATTGTGAAGATCTATACATATACAAAAAAGAGGAGTTCAATTTATGAGTCATTCCTACAGTGGCCTTGAGGTAGCATAATCCAAAGAAGGTTCCTGCAGTAGACATTAACTGCTGTCAGTTTCTTCTCTTACGAAATAAATAAAGTCCTTCTTAGAAATAGGTATTTTCTTGGCTAATGAGCTTTTTACTCCTTGGGAGTCTTCTGTTTAAAATCTGAGACTAAACGGTAGAAGAGACTTCATAGGCAGGAGGAAATGGAAACGGCATGAGACCTACTTCCTTTTGCATCTGTGGATGGTTGTGGGAAAAGGCTTGTGGAAAAGGCAATACTTGTAATAGCACAGTTCAGGAAACAGGATGTAAAAGTCAATGCCTATGTCAGGAGGGCTGCCCATGCTTCTTGCATTGTATTGAATGCTTTTAATCCTTTTGCAAATACTCACTTGGTTGTAAGACAAGTCAAAGCAGCACTGATGATGTCTCAGCTGAGAGAGAACTTGTGGTCACTTAAAGTATAGCAAAGAGAACTGTCTCTTAAATAATAATAAAGAAAATAATTTTTCATCTAGATCTGGTCTAGAAAATACCCCCTCTTGAATCTCTTTTTTTTCTTTTCAAAAAGTGAAGTGACCTGAGCAATATTAAATGAGCAAAGTGATGGCTTTCTGAGTTTAAAGCTACTGAGTTCCTACTTGTCTCTGTTTATACTGAAATTTCCACATAGATTCTGTGCAAGAGAGAAAAGATTAACTGGATCCCATATGACCCAAGGAGATGCAGGACAGGCAAATGAAAATTGTCTCAGGGGAGCAAATAGTCTCTCCAGCTCTGCAATTTTGCTTCTGCTTTACAGTTTGACTCTCCCAAAATCTGATTTCTAAAACAAATTAGTCCATCCCTGAGCAAGGAATACCAACTTTACATCTGGAGATTACAAAAGTGCCCCAGTCTGTGTGCATCTAATGAGTGAGTGTCTAGGTTATGGAAACAGAGATACCCTCTTCCCACTGTAATGTTTGTGTTGATAGGCTCTGTTTGGAAGATTAATTTTCAATGTCATCATTCATGAATTACAGGGAACGAGAAACAAGAGGAAGGAAAGCAGAGAAGGATGTGCTAATGCTATGATGTTTTGGCGATATTTTCAAACCCTAAATTCTTATACCAGTCAGACCATGTCATGTAAATTTAAGACTGTGATAACATTGGCTTACAGACATATTTTCACTTGTGTGACTTCACCCATCCCTGATGCCAGAGTTCAAAAGGGTGTGTAAATAAGATGGGGGGAGGGGCACATAATCACTGACCAACAGCAACAACAGAAGTAGCTCAAAACTGTAAGTCTAAGCTGAGAATGAGCTAAGGCTTGTGCAACATTCTAATTCATACAAAAATGACATTAAAAGCAATATTCAGAGAAAGAAGGGTAATGGAGACCCAGTTATGGCACAGATAGTGTAACTTTAACAATGTCACAGAGGAGGCAGGACGACCGACTGGTTCTACTTACATCTTCTCTATTAAGGATCTTCATATTGGAAGGGAGGGAACATCATCACCATTATGATGGAACTGAAGACCTAAATTGATAAAATGATGGTAAGGAAACATCTTTCTTCTTTAAATCATCAGTTAAGTATCTAAACTCAGAAAAGTGCATTTTTAGAACATAAATTTTTTGTACATTCGGTCACAAAATATATCTAATATGGAAAACTATGGAAAATGGGAAATGTTTCTCCGCATCTTGGCAAAAAATAGATGTTGGCTAATATCATCCAAGTTTTTTTTTATTTTTATTTTTAAGTAGATTACAGGAAATGAAGAGAAGCTGATGACCTTAATATAGTTTTCTGAAAACTTTCTAGAAAATTACACTAAGCTTATCAGCTTGTTTTCATGACTTGGAGGTATTGAGAACAGAAAGCAGTGATAATTAGACATCAGCACCGACTTAAAACAATTCATGCCAAAATAGACTCATTGCATTTTTATTGTCTTCAGACTTCAATGAGGAATTTAATATAATATTAGGTTATACATGTAGAAATATGTGGAAATACATCAGAAGAGAGCATACTTATGTGAGTTCAAAACTGGCTGAAGAGCTGAATGCAAGAAGCACCGGAAAATAATTTATGACCAGTGGGGAGGGTCTCTCTGTTGGTGTACAGCAAGAGTCTGTACTGGACCGGTGCTGTTGGATGTCTTCATTAACAAGTTCAGTGGCAAAGTAGAAGTAAGTCGGGCTTCTCAATTCTGTGTGTAAGTTACCAAGCTGGGCAATACACAGAGGCTACACTGTGTGACTGAAAGGATGCAGGGCTTGGGACTCAGAAGTAAGTTTGAAATCTGTCTCCATTCTTACCCAGTGGTCTTGCCTTTGACCTCCAGGGTCCCCCTTTGTAAAATAGTAACCACCTGGCAGGGCTGTGAAGATCACATGAGTTAATGTATGTACAGTGCTTACCTTGGTGTCTGGCACAAGGCAAGTTCTCTTTTCCTTTTCTTTCTCTTCCCCTCTTGCTTGGAATACAGATTTTTAGAATGAATTGAACTGAGCCAACTAGTGGTTTGGTTCATATAGAATTAGTGTCTTAAACAATAATTGATCCCAGTGCATAAATATCTAGATCACTTATATGCATGGTCAGTAGACCTTAATGTTTGTAGAGGCTGAATTAAAACATCACTATTAGTAGTTTCTGGCTTATTCTTTCAGTGTTTCTCCTTAGCAGAAAGACACACTAATACTTCTTATGTGCTATTTCCCCTTCTTTCCACACAAAAGTTAACATGATAACTTCCTTTCACAAAAGGTGCCATATGCACTGTTAAGTACCTTGCTTTTCTCAACTAATGGCATGTGCTGGTATATTAATACAGTGTATTAATTACACTGTATTAATACAGTATAGATTCTCTGTAATCTTTCTAATCACTTGGCCCAGGTTTTGCAGGGTCAGTAGGAGTCTGCCAGGTAGATGGTGGACGCAGTGGTTTTCCAATATGAGGAAACTGGGTGTGTCAGGGCTCACTTGTCCACTTCTTCAATTTTTTCAACAAATGTTTATTAGTACTTAATATGTGCCAGGCCATAGGCTAAATAGTTTTTGTTGCTTATGTCATTACAACCTCACCACGGCTTTATGAAGTAAATAATATTATTTTGTCATTTTATAGATGAAGTTGCAGTTAGAACCGCTATGTCATTCAAGGGAAAAAAGTACAGAAACTCAGATTCAGAGCCAACATGTTTTCCTCCAGAGTCATGCTCTTAATCACACACTCAACTTCCAGATGAAGGGTGGGAATGAGTCAGAGAATGTTCTAGATGCGGAGGCAGCAATGTAAATGAAGGTGCATGATGTGTAGAGGAACTGAAACTCTCTTTCCTGTTGGAAGAACTCCGAGTTGTACTAGGAGTTGTATTGCAGGAGCAAAGCAGGAAATGTGGCAGAAGACGAGGCTGAAGAGGTTGGTGTGGCAAGGGATTGAGAGCCCAGCGGCATGCGGCTTAAACCCTATTTCTGGTGCTTGGGCGTGGTGGCAGCGTGAGTGTCCTCAGCCCTCAGTAGTAACCTCGTGGGGAAACTTGCTTTGTCGGGCCCTGAGGCTGGGCTTGGGAGGGAACACCAAGGGTTCAGGGTCACAGTTTGTATGGGGCAGTTTGCCACAGGAACCTGTGGACTTAAATGTTCTCTGTGGTTAACCCAGAGTGAGACCTGGGATTCCCTGGGCAGTTTGGGGTTGACTGGGCTTCATGAAGCACCTATAAACCGTGGCTCTGGCTCTTGCTTGGGTCGGGGCAGCATTCCTTTGGTGGATTCATCCTTTCTGTTAAATGCCAGATGTGATCGTAGTGTAATCTCCCAGCACCTTTATTGTGGTCCCTCATTATCCTTTTAAATTGATTCAGTGGGGTAAGCTCTTCCCTTTACAGTGATTGGCAGCCTCCATGAAATCCTGTGGTTACGTTCAGACCTTTACTTCAAGTCACCAAACACTGTCACACTGGCATCATGATGTTGTCCCGGATCAAAGGCCTTTCCTGCTAGTAGGTAAAGAGGGTGAGGTCAGCTTCTTCACCCTTTTCTCACATGATTCTTACGTCTCTTTCCTCATCTGGCTAACTCTGGGGTCCTGAATCCCTCCCAAACTGGGGATGAGGGAAGATGGAGAGGAAGAGGCAGCAGACAGTCCTCACTCACCTGGTGATCAGGCACCACCCTCTCTCTGGACTTGGCAGGTGGGTGAGGCTGGTTCATTCTATCGTGGACACTCTTGGGTTTGTAGAAGAGCCTTCTCCCTACCCCACCCCACATCAGTGAGGGTCTCTCACCTGGCACTTCCCCTTAAGGGCAAATGCTGTTCTGCTTAGGCTGATCACTTCCTCATCCTTTAGTCCCTACATATCCAGCAGAAGCTTCAGCTTCTGCCAAGGTGTGAATGATCACCTGGACCCTCCTCCAGGGACCCATGATAGCCCTTTGCAGGCTCAGCTCTGTGCTGGTTTCTTATCCATCGTTTTCCCTAGGTCATCGACCCACATTCACATATCCTTGGTTCCAGGACTCCAGGCCTGTGGCCCCATCTCAGCACAGCCCAACTCCTCCACACCCCTGTCGAGAAACTAATCAGTCCGTCTCTCCTCCTCTAGGTTTTCAGGGGGCAGTCAGATACAACCTAAACTGCAAACGACGGACGTTGAGTTCTTGCACTAGTCTTAGTGAAGTTGCTTTTCTTCAGTGTGAGTTGAGGGGCCAGTCCCTCCTACTGCTCTCTCCAGAAAATTCTTCCTTGGGTTATTACCTGGAAGCTCTCTAACCAGGTTTGAGGTTAGAGCTATCTCCTGCTCTCCTGGACCAGAGATGGTGTGGTTGTGTCTCAGACCAAACGCCTCTTCAAATAAATCTTCTCCTCTCCAAAAATTCTCTTCTAATCTCCAGCTCTTGACCATTTTCTACTTTGATGTGGTTGAGGCATTTAAGAGTTATCTAAAGTAGATCTTATCCACTTACTTTGAAACCTTTTTGCTCCTTGGTCTATCTCCTCACTTTGGAATGTGCCTGGGCTGAAACTTCCATTTTAAATCAGATCAACCATAGATACTATAATCCAAACAACATCCTTTCCCTCTGCTTCAATCAGAGTTCTCTTTCTAGAGTCCAGATATGACCACATGGCTCTCCTGCATAGCACCCTTCAGTGAGAACCCCATGCCGTGCTTGCAGTATAATGAGGAAGACAGGCAGCATACAAGTACACAGGTAAATAAGGCCTTACAAAATTGGACGCATAGAATGCTGAAGCAGAGAATAAATTAGGAAGAGGTGAGTGAAGAGGAGCCAGGCTTTCTAGCCTCCCAGCCTTAGAGCAGCAGCATATAACCAAGAAAGTTAAAAGCATAAACTCTGACACCAGAATGCCTGGGTTCATACCCCAGCTCTGCTACCTACGAGCTATTTGACCTTGTGAAGTTACTTATCCTCTCTGTACAGTGAGTCCCCTATATACGAATGAGTTCCATTCCGAGAGTGTGTTCGTAAGTCTAATTTATTGGTAAGTCCGACAAAGTTAGCCTAGGTACCCGACTAACACAGCTAAATAGTACTGTACTGTAATAGGTTTATAATACTTTTCACACAAATAATACATAGAAAACAAACACAAAAAATAATATATTTTTAGTCTCACAGTCCAGTACCTTGAAAAGTGTAGTAGTGCAGTACAACAGCTGGCATCCAGGGGCTGGCATCGAGTGAACAGGAAAGAAGAGTTACTGACTGGAGGAAGGAGAGGAGGTGGAAGATGGTAGAGCTGAAGGATCGTCAGCAGAGACGGAGGGCAGGCTGCAATTTCGCTCACTCACATCCTGGGCTTGAAATAAAGATACTGTACTACCGTACTCTATATAGTACTGTACAGTAAAGTACACAAAAGCACAACCACTTGTAAAGGATGCACGCATGTGACAATATGTGCCAGACACGTGAACTAACTTAGGTGATTGGACATGCGAACGCACGTTCACATCTTTGAAAGTTCATGCGACTTGAAGGTTCGTATGTAGGGGACTTACTCTACTTTGGTTTCCTCGTCTGTCAAATGGGGATGTTAATAGTTCCCTCTTATAGTTGTTGTGAGTATTAAAGTGCTTGGGAAAATGCCTGACATATAATAAGTGATATACCATAAAGTTTCTTAACTAAATATAAAGTGCTATTGTCTTTGTCTACAAGTCTTAGGTCTTTTCCCTATTGATTCAGAATTACCATCATCTCTTCCGAGAAGCTTCAGATGATCCTCAGCATTCATTCAGGTGTCCTTTTGATGTGTCATTGGTGTATTTTATACATATCAGTATCACCACAATTCTCCCACTGTGTTGTAATCGACTGTCTCTCTCCATAGACTAGAAACTCTCCATTGAAAGCAGGGACCATATCTTATTCATGGTTGTATAACCAGAGTATCTGATACCCATTAAATATACGATGAATGGATAAATAAATGAATGAGCAATAGAGAAATTCTAATAGATAAGCTTAAAATTACATACTTACGATTTTATATTTTTCTTTCAAGATAAGAGCCTTCTACAGTTGGTTAGGTATTTCACAAGTTCTGTATGAAATCATAGTCTCCTAAGTCACTTATAAGAGAAGGAAGTTTGGAGATTCATCTAAAATTTAAATTTACAAAAAATGAAGTTGAGTTTGCTTGATTTTTCTAAGTCTTTACCACACTCATTCAATATGTTGAAAATAGGATTTAAGTCAACAGAGTGCCCTTCTGGGCAAATCAATGTGAAAGATAAAACATGAGTAAAATAAGGCCCGTACCACCTAGGAGCTTATATAGTCTAGCAGAGAAGGCAGACACATGGGTGGAATGATAACTAAAGTCAAAAAAGACTGGGAGTTCTAAACAAGAGGAGTTTCATTTATTATCATTTCTTTTTAAGGATTTGTTTTGTAAACTGAAGTCTTAATTCCTAATTACTTTGTCTCATTTTGATGTGTTATTAACTTTTTTTCACCTCTTGAATTTACTGTACTAACTGCACCAGAAGAACAATTTCTTGATTATATAATTCACACAGAAATCAAAAGGCTGTTTTACAAGAGACCTTCTTTTCCTTTTTCTAAATCTTGCTTTCTTATCTTTTGGATGAGATAGGCCTGCATTCATTTGTGTAGCATTTGGGTAGCAATGTTCCCTGTATAGGACATCAGTGTTGTCAGTATAGCATTTTAGAGCTTGAAAGAAATTCAGAGGTCATCTAGTATATACTGTTTTCTTTTCTTTTTCTTCTCTTTTATCTTATCCTTCCTTCCCTCCTTCCTTCCTTCCTTCCTTTCTTTCCTTTCTTCCTTCTTTCTTTCTTTTTCTGTCTCTTCCTTCCTTCCTTCCTTCTTCTTTCTTTCTCACAGTTTGTTATTAGAACAGGCAAAAGAAAACCCCGACATCCTGATGCCCAGTACAATTCTTTTTCCATATACCATGCTGCTTCTAGAATAATTTTAGACTATAGGAAATGGAGTCCTAGGGAAGATATTTATAACAAGTCTCTGGCTCATTTAGCATGCCGTTGTTTGGGATATCCAGCTGCACACTTTGTTCTTGTCAGTAATAAATTATTTCCTGACAATTTGGTTGACAAACGGGATCTCAGCCCCAGATTTGCACACATCTTTTAAAAAATGATCAGCTTAACCATGCTAAATAGACTTTTTGTCCTTCACTTATCTTCTAGCATGAAGAGAAGGAAGATTCAAGATCTTCAATAAGAGTGTAAATCACACCCACAGACAGGACTCTGTTTATATAACATTTAGGGTGAAGGTACCCTTTTATGAGCCTTTGTTATCCAATGGAGAGTCTCTGAAAGCCACAGAATCTCTTCTCTGCCCTGAAGCTAGCTACATTTGCTTTTCTAACTTCCCAGCAGACTAGGATACAAAGTATGTGGACATTTCAAATGTTGAAAAGCAAAATAGAAGCAGGAGGTGGGGGTAGGGAGGGGAATGTAGGGGTGGCCAGTAAGGATTCTTTTACAACTCATATTTCTCTATTGAAAACTGAGATTTCTGGTCACATCAGGGCAGAATAATTGATAGCAGCTGCAGATGGGAAGGTTTGAGCATGCATCTCCCCAGGCAATATTTTCTTTGGTATTCTCTATGGTATGTTGTAAAGTATAGCAGTTCAGTATTCAGCCGTACTTTCTTTAGTTAGCTAAGTGGATAAAAACAATTTTATTCATTTTTCTTCACAAAACTTGCCTTGATCTATGTCCTTTCTTCGTCCACCTCTGGTGGCCATGACATCTGCCTGCCATCAATGTTTATGATGTTGGTAATACCTTCCTGCAGTATGCAGTGAGAAACAGAAGGTGAATGAACACAGAGTGAAGACAGACTGGCACCATCTTGGCAGCAAACTGATCTCTTGGAAGTCAAGAATCCTTGGTCTGATTAGTAAGAAGAAAAAAGTTTTAAAGGAATAACTTCTCTTTCAGCTCCTGTTGTTACTAAAAGTAAGATAATGAAGAGCATGTTGATCTTTGAGATGTTTGAAAGTCTTAGAACAGGCAATAAAGTCAAAATTTAAGGGATAATAATACAAAATGGTGAGAAAGAGTAGAGCATATTTCCAAACTGATGAGTTGAAAGGAGGGATAGGGGAGTTTTCCCAATATGGATCCTCTTAAAAGGCCAGGTCTCTGATTTGTTCAACAAAATGTTTCTTTAAGAACTTTACATCCCTTTCTGCTAGTGAAGAGTTCTCATTTTAAATGCTCCTATTATAGTAAATAGAATGGAAAGGGTATGAAAAGTCTATTAAAATAATTACAGAAGTTCAGGTCATAAATTATCTGTTGATTCAGCCTGTCAGCAAGCAAGTCAGTTGGTTCAATGTTAAGACCAATTGGCTAGAGGATTGCCTACAAATGACTTCAGATATCTGGATCAGATGTAAGTCATCAGCTTGGTCAGTGGGGTCTAAACTGCACTGAGTGTTCCCCTTGTTTGAGCAATAGACATTGGGTGTTATTGTGTTATTGGAATTTTGTGAGGTCAGTTTGCCACTGTGCTGCAAAGCATGATGGGATAAAACACATGCACTATAACAGCAGGGGATAATGGTGACCAGCAGCCTGGCCGTGTTCTCACCTGAGTGAACATGGCCAAATCAAACTGTTAGCTAGTGAATATTTACCATAGTCTGGGTTCATCAGCCAACTGAATTATTTTCTGCCTGCTATGCTCAAGAAAAACTCACATTTAACCAGTTTTGCATGCTTCACAAAATGCCTAACCTGGAAACTACCATCCTGCCCAACCTCCTTCTTGCGTACCCCCTTGCAAAAACATACGACTAGGAATGGTGTATACTTCCCTATTGGCATGTATGTACTTATGTATGAGTGGATCGTCTGAAAAGAATCAATAGTTTTTTTTTTAAATGAAGAGTCTCTTGGCACCAGAAAAATGCAGGGTCTAGCCGAACCTGAAGATGAAACCAGTAGCAAGGTACCCTTGTCTTACATACCCTCCATAGCTTTGCTATTGTCAACAAAATCCTGCCTTACTCATTACATTCCATCTCGTGATCAGCAGAACATTTTCAATGTGACAGCAGGCTTACTCTCTTCTAGATAAAACTTCTAGTCTTTTACTTGAACTCCTGATAACTTTTTACTTCAACAGTGTAATCATTTGAACTTTAGAATTACATCAGTGCCAAATATCTTCTTAGTTCTGTGGATGCCTGAAAATGAGGCATTCTGCAAAAATTAATTTCCTAAATATCTAAAGCTTAGACTTTTTAAATTTTAAAACTTAAAAAAATCTGATTATTTTTATTGGCCACATTTATAACTGTACTTGAAATTTCTCTGCTTTCTTAAACATATTAAAGAACATATTAAACATAGCTATTTTTATGACTCAGGTATAACTATAAATATAAATGTACCAATGAACTTACGGCTCATTAAAACTCTGGAGAAATTTTTGCCTTTTAATAAATCTCTATATTATCTCAAATTACTATATTTTCTTTGCCTGCTTTAAGTAGTTTTTCTAGTAGCTATTTATCCTTGTCATTGTTGGGGGGCTTGCTATTACTCAGTTCTTTCCCTTTTCCATTTACAGCTTCTAATCTGCCATGGTCTAGAAAGCACATAGCTAACATTCTTAAAATTTTGAGAAAACAGGAGAAAAATGCCTTATGAAGTGAATGGGCTTTACCACCTCCATGTCAGGAAAACTACTTCTGTTGTTCAGAAGCCTTATTTGCTTGTGCAATTGAGGAACAAAAATTATTTGTTTTCAGATGACACTAGACTTTTTTTTGATAGGGAAATGCTTTGGTATCTGCATTACTTTACCACGAATATTCCAGGCGCTTTGATACTCTGGTGAGTATAGAATGGATATACTCATAATAGTAAGGGTTCTTCTAGACAATGCAAAATGTACATCCTAGTATATATTCTCAGGTGGCTGTAGTGTGAGGAAAATGTGTCAATGTCAGGAAAACAAATACTCAAAATGTTGACATAAGTATTGTGGTGTATATGTTTTGTTTTAATATTAATTTTGCTGATTTTAGGTAGAGAAGTTGCAATAAAAATCATCTGCTTATGTTTCTGTTCACATACACATTCTAAAAAGGAACACTAAGCCAAAAATTATTGTCCGGAAAAAAAAGCTAAATGAAAATTAGAGATGGGCAACTTATTGCCATACAGAGAGATGTAAAACATTCTCAGAATCTTTGTAAGTATGGGAGGATTCCATAAAATCCCTTGCTGATTTTTTTTCTTAAATATTTACTCACTTGGTTTAAAACGTATCCCCCTTGGGGATCAAATGAAACATTTAATGTGTGTTTCTGACTTTTTCACACTTAATATAACACAGTCTCTTTATTATGAGAGCTCTTCATCCAGAAATCCTAGGATGATCTGATGTCTAATGCATATAACAGACTTCAAGCATTTCTATTCTGTTATTTCTGATCCAGGAAGATTCTTTAGCAGGTCACAAGTAAACTTGAACTTTTAATTGCATTTTGAAATTAGGAACATGTTCAGATGGTTACTAAAGCTGAAAACCAATGTATAAAGTACATTGTTTCCCTTTTCAAATAGAAATTTTGCAAAGTCATTACTTAGAAAGTTGCCCTAGAAAAATATACGTAAATTTGTATTCCTTTAAAAAAAACTTTGTCAAAGTGATTCCTCTTTAACATTTTCTACATTCTTTTGCTGTAACTTTTTTGTTACCTTGTACCATTGCTATTGAAGTTGTATGATTATGACTCCATCTATTTCCTGTGTGTGTGTGTGTGTGTGTGTGTGTGTGTGTGTGTATGCACGTGTGTTGGGGGGTGAGATGACTGGAATATTAGGGGAGTTGTGGAGGAGAAAAGTGAAATCTGCAGGTGTGTATATGATGTGTTCAGGAAGCTGATTCCAACCTTGGGAGCTTGATGGACAATAGTTATTTTTCTTTCTTTTCTTTTCTTTTTTTTCTTTCTTTTTAAAATATCACTAACAAGTCAAGAGGTCGCAGGATCAAATTAAATAAACTTTTTGGGAATTGCATTCATGTTTCAATAAACTGTGAGAACAGTGGATTTAGCCAGATACGGAATTTGGTCCAATTCCTGCTTTGTCATCACATACAGTAGTTTGTTTACTTCTTTCCATGACTAAAAATGAACAACATTAAATACAGAGACCATTTGCTCTGCCTCTTGCCATCTTTCTGTGTATTCTGCAACAGTTGAGCTAATCAGGCAGAAAATTATGGAGTTTGACTCCCAGGAGAGATGCCAATTATGTGTATCTTATTATAATGTTCAACTAGATCAACTTCACTTTACATATTAAATAAGTGCCCCCTTAAAGCACTTTTTCTGACCTCTAATGCAATTCATTTCACAGAACATGAAAAACAAATCATCAAAATAAACTTCCTGAGTTGTATTTGTGAGCCAATTCTCAGTCTACTTATAATTATTCTTAGGCGTATTGGCTAAATGCTGCCACATGTTAGCACAGAATTTGTCGAATCAAAATACCATACACATCACAAAATAAATGAAGTTAGCTACCTATCATCCTTAGTTATTTCAACGTTATACTTGTGGTGTGTTATGAAGGCCATTTCCCTCTAAGAAACACGTGCTGTGTGTAAATTATTAACTCATTAATTCCTGAGTTCCTTATGCCCTAAGGGCACAGGTGTTTATTTTTCTTCAGCTTGCTGGTTTCATAAATGTGGAAACTGAAAGACTTATGACAGGAAATCAGTGCTAGAGCCCGAAATAGAATTCAAATCTTTATGTTCTTAGTACAGAGTTGAAGAGCTTTTGCATAGAAATAAATTATTGCTATTTGTGGGCATGATATCAATTAAGATTAGGAAAATTGTTTTTGACCTACCATTATTTCCAATTTTTAAAAAATTGCTATACAGCATAAATACGACATTTTGGTTTGGGGAAACATTCTGCCCTTAAAGCAATATAACTCAATTGGAATTTATTCAATAAACTTAGTAATAGACTGGGAGAAAGAATTTGATGGACTCAACTAAGTATCACCCTCTAGTCATGTGTGCAGCATGAGTCCAGTGGAACCTACTGTGTGATGCTTGGTGAGAGGGGAGTCAGGGAGTTGCAAGAACCAAGAGGAACAAGTCTTGAAGGAAAAGAACAAGTTCATGATGGCTTTTGGATTATATCTTTCAGAATTCTCCAGAGGCCTCACAGGCTATTTGGCATTTTCTGAAAATAAACTTTCCATTGTGTATGCTGTAATGATATACTTAATAACAGCCTGTTTTGGGATCCTGTGTGAGGAATGCATTACAAATACTCTTTGAGGATATAACTATAATAATAACAAAACAAAGTAGCTGAATCTAACAATAATTTGACAAATACTAATGAAGAGTTTACCAAAGCAGCATTGATTTAAAGGAAGCAGATAGAGCTAAGGAAAGAATAGGAGAAAGAAAACCCAAATAGGTACAATTTGTGTCTACAATAGAATATCTTCGTTTTTACATAATGGAATACTTTAGGCAGTATTTTCCATTTAAGCATTTTCTAAAAGACTGAGGAATTCTTTTAAGAGTTTCTCAGCATTAGTATCTCTTTTTTTCCCCTTAATATGCTTTGAACACCAAAATTGCTGTAAGAATCAGTGCCATTGTAATCATACTATACAAATATGTTCCAAGTCTATTTATTGAATTCACAAAGGAACAAGACAAATGACCAATGGACAAAGCATAAGGAGAACTCAGTGATTTTATGCTGGGGAGATAGAGGTAGGAAAAAAGATATAACAACCTATGTTTTTATTAAAAATGCTTTACATGTATTCATTCAGCATCTCAGCTGTGAAAATTAGTGGACATTCACAAGAAAATTTGATGCAATAGTTGCATTTCCATTGTAGAATGTGGCTACCTAGAGAAAGTAGATTCAGTTAATTAGGCCTGTTTGGGAATGGGTGGCAGAGTTAAGGAGACATGAGTCCTGAGGGCTATACTGAGGGATTAATGAGGAATGCCGTCAGTTCCATGGTTCTCTATCCTGGCTGTTCATGAGAATCATTTGAGGAGCTTTTAAAAAATACTGATGTCTTCCACAGCGACCCCACTCCCATCTCTGAAAACCGTCACCTCCCACATTCTGACTCAACTGAGAGTGGAGGACAAACAAAATACCATATTTGGACAAGATTGGAAGAGTAGATTTTCTGTTTGCAAATTCTGGTCTGGTGACTAGTGCTGAAGATTACTTAGAGATAGTGATGAGGGGAAAAACCATGGAGAAAGTTATAACATAGAGGGGACCAAGGTAAGAAAGAGAATGAATTGACAGAAACAATGGGGAAAAAGGCATGCCATTCATGGACAAGTATGTCCAAGGAATTTAGTTGAGATGAGTAGAAAGTAAGTGAATATCTCCAAGAGACATCTTCTTTTCTAAGTATGGGTGTAAAGGAGATAATTGGTATTTCTGGGTAATCTCCCCAAAGCCAGCTTTTTCACACTAAATTTCCAGCAACTGTTAACAACTTCCACTAGCATTCAGCCAGAAGTCTCTGAAATTGGTACCAGACAAAGAAAGCCCTCAGGCATTCTCAGCAGGCCACAAGATTCGGGACCAATTAAGTAAGAAGGGAACAAAAGGACTAAATTGGAAAACCAATGGTAAGACTGAGAATATCTATGAGGTTTCTACCCTGAAACAAAATAGTTCAAGAGTTATGTAATTTGTGTGAGGTTTCTGAGGAATCTTTATTTTGCAAGATTTGTAACACTCTGTTATTTTGGCTGAGGCTCCCATAAAAACAAAGTCATTTCAAACAGTGCAGTGAAAATCTTTGCACTTTCTTTGTGTTCCAAGCACAGGGGACTACGCATCATTCTACAAATCTATCAGGCCAAACTACATTTGCTCTTGTTGTTTGTCTTCTTGGAATGTCTTTGCCCCTTCAATACCATCTTTAAAGTCTTAACTCCAAAAGGCACATTCTCTGTAAAACTTCCTGCAGTTGACAAAAACCGTACCCAGGTACGCTGTCCTCCAGAATGTACACATCTTTAGTATCACTTTTCGTGTTATTCTGTTTACTTATCTGTCTCTCCTTCTGGATAGACTGAGAATAATTCAGAGAGAATTTATAGCCAGTGCCTTGCAGTGTGTCAGTTTTTAATTGCACTGGAAAGCTAACCCTTCTGTTGGGTAACTAGAACCCCTAAGGGGAGCTGGACAAATGTTTGTTGCATTAAATTGACACCCTTCAACTACTTGGAAATTTTCCCTCTGGCCAGTCCTGTTGAAGCAACTTGAGTTCTGTCAGCTGAGCTTGTCCTGGGGTGTGTTTTTGTGTGAGTGTATTCGTCAGCCTCAAGGGGTGTATAAGTCAGCTAAAGCTACGTGAGAAATTTGCTGATTTACACAGCACATTAATTTGAAAGGAGGATAAAGAGGGTCTGTAACTTTTATTAGATTCTCGAAGTAATCTAAGGCCCCAAACAGATGATACAACACTATCATAAACAGTGAAAAAACTAAAGCCTTTCTCATTGAATTCTGAACTAAGACAAGGATGATCATTATCATTACTTCATACATTAGAAAATAAAGGCAAAATGTATTACCTGTAGCATTATGACAGTCTAAGAACAAAACCAAAAACCAGCTGAAACCAACTGAAAATTTACTAAAGCTAATTGAATTTAGGAAAGTGGCTAGGAGGAAAATACAAATTCAGATATCAATATGCTTTGTTTATATGATTAAAATCATCTGAAAATATAATGAAAAAAATCTTAGAACATCAGCAATAGTAATATATAGTACATAGAAATTTAATAAAAAATTTTCAAGGTATCTATCAGGAAAATAATATGACTTTATTGAAAGACATAAAGAAGATTTAATAAATGCAAAGCTATACCATATTCCTTGGTGAGATGACTCAATATTATAGATTCCAAGTAAAGGTGTAAATAACCTCAGTGTAGCTAAAAATTTAAACAATAATAATATAGTTTATCTTTCAGTTTAAGCTTAAAAATATGTGGAGTGGCATATTTCCTCATACATTGTTGATAGGAATGTAAATTAGTACAACATTTTTTGAGGTAACTTGGAAATATGTAGCAAAAATTTTAATTTTGAAGTTAGTTCTGTTTTTAGAAATCTATCCTCCAGAAATATTCACCTAAGTGATTGTAGTATTGATAGATCAGAAATATTATAAATGTTTGTCAATAAGAATTGGTTAAAAAAATATTTTCCATTAATTCAGTGAAACTGGACCAACATTAAAAGAACATGACAATTCTATACATTGAACGAGAATACTGTCCTCGATATATTGACAAGTGTATGAAAGCAAGCTGAAACATAGTTTGACAAGGCTCTATTTTTGTTTTTAAAAAAGTGTGTGTGTGTGTGTGCAAAAGTGCATGTAAAATAGTCTAGCAGGGAAATAGACCAAACAGTGACCATCTCTGGTAGTAGAAGTTCAGGGGTTTTTCTTTCCTTCTCTCTTTCTTTCTTTTTTTGCTTTGTCCATTGCCACAAATCTTCAAGATTTTTAAAATGATAATAGATTTCTTGAATCAGAAACAAACATGCACGTACAGTCTTTTACTTCTTTAGGTTTTCACTTGTGGTTATTGTGGCTTCCTTTTCGTTTTCCCCATGTTTAAAGTTCAGGACACAATCCTTTTGAGGGTAACTGCGTAGATAGTCCCTTGGGAGGACACGGATAACATTCACTATTTCAGAGCTGAGCAAAGTTCATGACGGCAATGACAGTGATCATGACAACAGAGGGCCTGACACATCCCTGAGGTTTTCCTCAACTTTTACTGCTCTCTCTTTACTTCCCTTTTATCTTCTGCCCTAAGTGGGAGTTTGAGAATGTATGTCACTAAAGTTCACTGAAATAGAAACACCTCTATGAAAAAGGGAGAAAAGCGTCAAAAAAGATACTTCTGCTTTACTGAAAGAGAGACACATTCCTCAGAGGGGGCAAATGCTAGGCAGAGCTTCTTTTTGACGGAAATTTGAAATTTCAGATTGAGAGTTTTTCTTGATAAGGAAAAAAAAAACCCTCCCAACTGAGACAAAACTTAAGTTGGAAACGTCACAGGTATTTGGAGAGCCTTAGTTGTTGGATTTCAAAGTATTTACTACCTCCCCAGGCCTCTAGAGTTTTCATTAAAATGCTTTTTCCATGTCTTGTCAACGCATAACCTATTGGGCACAAAGAAAATGTTCTCATAGTTAGCAAATACTAAAGAACCTTGAACAAACCCCATCGTTTCTTTAATTTTATTGCTGTTTTGATTGCATGATTATTTATTTCAACATTAAAGAATATTTCTGCTTTTAAATTCTGAACCGATCCAGCTCACAATGAGTTATTTTAAAACGCATTCCAAATATTTTATTTTGCCCAGCTTCATGTTGACAGGTACAATAGTCCCATCTTAGCTTCTGTTCACACGAGAACACATTTTGAAACCCAATTAATAAAAGGTAGAGCTGTGTAAGCTATGCAGAGCCCAGCACCTGCTGAGCAAACTGTCAAATGTTTGCCACGGTACTTAGAGATGTATTATGGCAAAATGAAAAAAAAAATAGGCATGGGAATGAAATTAAAAACTCACAATGAAATAGTTGATTAAGAAAATTAAGCCATTTAACACAGACCCATGCCTGTGCCTCTGGGAGGTTACTGTGCAGCAGAGTCAGTTAAAACGTTTGTCCTCTATAGCGATGACCGCTTAATTTTATTCACAAAGGACTCCTTTGGCATTCATCTATATTTTCAGACCCCCTTTCAAATTTATTCATAAGTTTCCTCTTTCCCAGTGACCCCAACATACTTGGTGCCGTGAAAGGGTCTGTCAACAAATGCCAGATCTGCACCTAAACCAGAATGAAACCTTAGGGGTCCTGAGGCCCAATTTTCGATAGCTTCTTCTGTAGAGGCTGAGGCTGAGCTCGCGGTCTCCCTGGGCCAGATATTTTAATTGCTAGTTGTTTTTTTTGTTGTTGTTGTTTTAACGTCTAAAGGAGGAGGGGGAGGAAAGTGTGATAAGGGGAGCATTGAAGGAATAGTGATGAATAGACCTGGCCCAACTTCTTCCTCTTCCAGAAAGCCTCCTCCAATTAATTTTATTCTTATACAACCATCCTTTTGTTCTGAGTTCCTCCAGGCCCTGGGTTCTTAGCTGGCCCAGAGTAGTTTTGTCCGTTGTGAGTTGTTTGTGTTTGTTGCTTTAATCATTGAATTGAACTCCCAAGCCAAGCTATGAAATTTTCCAGAAGTCCAGAAATATGCCTTCCATTTATGTGATTTAATAGTGCCTAGTATTTTACTCAGTAAGAAGAGGAGCTAAATTGAGTAGAAGTATTAGACTCATTCATTCATTCATTAAAAGAATTACATTGTCCATCCTGAACCCCAAAGGCTTTCTATAAAGAAAAAAAAAAACACAAAAGGAAATACAATCAGTAAAACTATTCTCCTAAGGAAGAACCTTTTCAATTTGACTTGGCTGTAAACTATTTAAGATTCAGGTTCAAGGGAATCTCTTCTAATAAGTTAGTTATTGATTTAGGGGGCTAAAATTTTGATATTTATCAGGAGCAATTTTGGTGACATGCCCTAGATACATGACATTTACATGTTTAGAAAGAATAAGATGGTAATGATACTGCACTATAATTTAATTAATTAAAACATACATACCCCCCACCTTGTTCTTTAAAGGACTTGAAGTGGTTAAGAAAATTAAACAAGATACACCAATTAAATAATGTGAAAACATACAATGAGGTACCATCTCACACCGGTCAGAATGGCTATCATTAAAAAGTCTACAAATAATAAATGTTGGAGAGGGCGTGGAGAAAAGTGACCCCCTTACACTGTTGGTGGGAATGTAAATTGGTGCAGCCATTGTGGAAAACAGAATGGGGGTTCTTCAAAAAACTAAAAATAGAGTTGTCATATGATCCAGCAATCCCATGCCTGGGCATATACCCAGACAAAAGTATAATTTGAAAAGATACATGCATCCCTGTGTCCATAGCAGCACTATTTACAATAGCCAAGACATGGAAACAGCCTAAATGTCCATTGACAGATGAATAGATAAAGAAGATATGGTATATATACAATGGAATATTACTCGGCCATAAAAAAGAATGAAATAATGCCATTAGCAGCAACATGGATGGGCCTAGAGATTATCATACTAAGTGAAGTAAGTCAGGAAGAGAAAGACAGATACCATGATATCACTTATATGTGAAATCTAAAATACGACACAAAAGAACATGTCTATGATACAGAAACAGACTCACAGATATAGAGAACAGACCTGTAGTTGCCAAGGGGGGGAGGGGGAGTAGGGGAAGGAAGGATTGGGAGTCTGGGATTAGCAGGTGCAAACTTGTATACCTAGGATGGATAAAAAACAAGGTCCTATTGTACAGCACAGGGAGCTATATTCAATATCCTGTGTTAAACTGTAATGGAAATGAATATGAAAAAGAATATATATATGTATAACTAAGTCACTTTGACATACAGCAGAAATTAACTCCCATCAAAATCAACTATACTTGAATAGAATTTAAAAAATTGTGAAAACAGAAAGTAACAAGACTAGATACATAATATAGAGTCAAAAGTAAGACTTAAAAAAAATGGACTTGTGTACTTGCCAAAATATGGCTCTAAGCTGCCTGGCAACCAACCTGAAAAAGATTAACTCCATCAGGTATGCGATACACAGTGTATAAGAGATGGAAGTAGTTCATTTTTCTCAGAAGAACTATAATGATTCTTAACACAAAGCCCAGGCAAAGACTTCTTTTGAAGATGTTCATCGAATTACGTTGGTGGAATGCCCGTAATCCATGACGACCTCTGTGTAAGTGGGGACCAGGGTGACTTTCATGAGGAGTACTTATAGGAATTTTCAGTGCAAATGATCTTCACGTCGAGTGTTGTTCAGTGAAAGGAATTCTACTGATATCCATACGATAAATTCCATGAATAAAATTTTCCCTGGTCGAGCTAAATTTGGCAATAGATTTGAGAGTGTCTGCCTAAATGGACAGATGACTCCGTTAAGTTGGGCTAGCTGGTGCTGTGATAACAAATAACCAGAAAATCTTAGTGGCTTAAAACTCGAATGTTTATTTCTTGTCCATGTTATATGTTTATCATAGGTTGACAGAGGGTTTCTGCTCATTATAGTCACTCAGAAACCCAGGTGAATAGAGACTCCAGGCTTTTATAGTCACAGAGACTGGAGGAAAGAACATGGCGCACCCACACTGAGTCAAAACTTCTGCCCAGAAGACTCCTCAAGTCTGCTGACATTTCACTGGCTAGCAAGTCAGCCATCGAGCCAGGCCTGGCTTCCATAGGACGAGGATCTACAACCCTCCCATAGGGAGGTGGCTGGGATATTGTAAACAACAGTACAAGTTATGACAACTCTATCTCCTTAACAAACAACTCGAAAGAATTCTTTTCTCAGCTGACCTGTCCTAAGATACTGGGTGGCAAAACCCTCCAAATTGCATTATTTCCTATTGACTTCTTGAAGTGTAGCATTCTCTGCTGGTTAAAAATGAGGACTGTCTGCCTTCACAGAGAGCCCTGCCGGGGGTAGGATTGACATGCTGCTGTGAAAATGCAGTAGCCTATCAAGAACCCATGCCGGAATATTCTCCAAAAGTTAACACTTTTTACTGTTTTCGCAAATATTCCCTGCTGTTTTCCTCCTCTAATTACAACGTACTGGCAACTAGACATATATACAAATGCATAGAGACATAATGATGGTGTCTTATGATTCACCTTGACCATTCTCCACCTTGACCATTGGAGGAGACCAATGTCTCCTCCCATCAAAAACATTTATTGACTCCCAGCGGCATTCCTAGCATATTTGACATCTTGACTGGATTATTTTTATAATACCTGTTCCCCCCCACACACACCATGTGGTGAAATTATTTTCATGTAATAATTGGTAATCAACAAATTTTTAATCTTTTTTTAAAACGACAAATAAGTGATTGTGATTTTAAAGATAGTTCAAGTTCATAGAATATTTTATATATGAACTAAAATTTGTATTTTTCAAATAAAACTATTATACTTGCATTTGCATTTAAACCAAAATAGAAAACTCCAATGATCCAATAGAATGACAGAAGTGAAGTAACTCAAGTTTTGGTTCCCTGACTTACGTCACAGCTATGTCTGCCCAAGGCAAGCTCAAGAATTTCCCAACTTATTCTTGGATACGTGTAGCCAAGTATGGGTATCTTGGGGGCCAATGGTATAACTGGCAGTTGGGTGAATTAACTTCCATGTAGAACGCAATGTTTAGTAAAGGGTAAATGATAAAAATGTGGTAGTTCGAACCTTACACCGTATTATTAAAGCTCAACATTAATGCCAGCAATTGTTTAAAAGTAAGGTACAAGAGTTCTTATGTTTTTGAGGAGGAGTATTTTATCACTTCATTGTTGAAAGTTGTAGGCAAGAGGAGGTGATTAAAATCAGAATGACTTGGTTTTATTATTGCTTTAAAATTCTGTATATACAGGGTACCCTCTTATTGCTTATACCTGGGACTACTACCAACACCCCCATACACAGTCAGCCACTGGTAACTCCCCATTATTGACATAATTGAGTGCAAAGTAATGACACTAACAAACTTCTCTATCATATGGCCTCAGCCTTTTTTAGCCTACTCCTCCACAATTTTCCTCTTGTGAAAATACCCCATCATCTAGAACAGTGGAAAAATTCTACTCCCTGATCCCTCCTCCTTTTAAAAAAAGACTTCTGTGTATTTATTCATATTTCTCCCTCTAACGGTTTAAATGTAAAGCGCATAGGCTTTGGAGCCAGGATTTTATGGGTCTGAATTTGCTCCCTGCAGTTCATAAATTGTGTGACTTTGGGCAAGTTATCAAACCTATCTGGGCCTTAACCTCCTCACCTGGAAAAATGGTGATAAGAGCCTGGTTTACAGATACTTCTGGATTAGATGAGAACAAAATATATGTGGGATTGTCTGTGACAATAAGTATATCTTTATTATCTCCCTTACAAAATTTTACATGTCCGTCACTTATGGAACTTTGCTCAAAATAGGTCCTCATAGAACTTGAACAAGTGCATTGAACTGGTTGAACGTGATGGTATACAAGGTACAAAGGTCCATGTTAGAGGCTCATGCTCCAGCCCTTTCTGTAATTGCTTCAGCTGTGAGCTTTGAGCATCGTCATGAGAAGAAAATCTAGGCTATTTTTCATTTGGCCTCAGTTCTTCTTCTTCAGCTGTCCAGAGCTCTCTCGTTTAGAACAAACATTGTGGCAAAACAAGGAGGCAGCAGAAGCATAACTGGGAGTGTTAACCACAGGGGAATCTGGATGAGGTGTCCGTTTCACCTACAGAACTGTCTTAGCATTTTGAGCAGCTCAGAGGTCAGGAATGCTGTTGTCATCGGCGGCAGAGCTGCGTCCTGAATAAATACCAAGTTAGGAGGAAGATGACTCAGCCCTCAGAGCTGCCTAAACCTCATACTCCTCCGATATTTTAAGCAACACAAAGTGGTAAGCAGCTGTTAGATATCTTTGCTTCTTTATTCAAGCAAAGCTTAGCCTGTTCCATTCGGAAAGAAAATGGTCATAATTTCCAGCCCATTTAAAGCTCTCCTTCCTTAGAATTGTTACTGCACACGTAGCCTGGACCACACAACTTAGTTTTATATAGCCTCATCTCATTTTCTAATTATTTCCTGATTCCAAGTGGGTATTAAATTTGTTGTGGGAGGAGACCATACTTTATATTCCTCTTACATTCTCTCCAAACTTAAAGATTAGTCTTGGACCCGTAGTAGGTGGTACATACAAACACTAATTTCATTTGTATAGGACTTTAAAATGAACAAGTTACTTCTACATCCATTCTTGCCTTTGAACTTCACTATACCGCCTAAAGTAACAGTTATTATCTCTGTTTTATAGGCCAGGAAACTAAGGTTCAGAGAGTTGAAGTATACTGCTAATGATCATATAACTAGTAATTAGCAGAGCCTGAACTTATATATATATTCTGAAAAAATATATGGAATTTATGTAATATAATTCCAAAAATTGAATCTTAAATTTCATTGTTTAATGAGAGCTAAATTGAAAGACTTTAAGAAGAATATTTAATTTTTTTCTAGGTATTGGATTCCTGTTGCTCACCTTTTTCCTCTGGCTCTGGAATTAAAATACCTTTTGTAATTTGTGAAGATGTAGATCTAAAACCTAATTATTTTATGTATGCACAGAAAAGTTTATCTGTGCATATGTAAGGAGAAATGGCACAGGAAAATTCCCAAGTAATAAGAAACCACAAATTCATTTGTATTCTAGTTAATATGTTTGTAGCAGATTTTCAGAGAATTCACAATATTTGGGAACATCATTGTTCATCTTAAAGATAAGGAAGGATGAGCAAGAGTCTGTGTGGTTAAAGGAGAACAAAACTGGTGTAAGTAATTTAGTGTTAGAGACATTTGATTCAGTTGACAGGTCTCTATGGAGCATCTACATTTTGTAACACGGTTTTGAACACATGTTAAAAATGGGGAGGTAAGGTACTCTTGGAGTTCAATCAAGATAACCCAGGTTGTACACTAAAGTGAGTCAGAAGGAACTGGAGAGCTACCTACCGTTTTCATTTTGGTCTCCTGCTACAAACGGGCAGCAACTCTGACTCTGATGGAAGACACTGGCCTCGATGATTATGTTTTGATTCATAGATTCCTGGTATAGAACGTAATTGAGTATTTTGTCTTTAGAGGCTTCCTTTTTCAGTTATTGACAGACTAGAGTAAATAAACATCCTATTTATATCAACAAAGTAATAATTGAAGCAAATTAAATGTTAAAGCCTATTAAATCTGTAAAAGAAGCTGAGTTTCAGTCTGAGTGAGTGCAAGCACAACAACTTAGTCTTGATTTGAGAGATTATTGAGTATGATGTGCAAACATTTTATTTCGCTTGTATAATTAATGTCCTCAGTAATTTACCACACCTTTTATTTCATTCATGAAAATAGTGAAGGATTAACTGTAAGTGGGTATTTGAGGAAGTTGGCTTCACTGATCACCAAAGTAGGAAAAGAGTGGTCCAGGGAGGGGTGGGAAGTAGGAGAAGAGTGTTCAGAAGATTATTACTGTAGCTACAGAGAAATCCATATTTCTATCTCCCAGTTTAATCCCTCCGTCCCACTCTCTGTGCATTAATCTGGAGTAGATCACTGTGCTTCTCCATTAAAAATAATGCACGGACATTTAGATTGATGATTCCTGCTGCATTCAAGGTTCTGTAAATAATGATAACATTACTGTCTAGCACATTATATAAGATCACCTAAATTATAAGTAGAAGATGTATCATGTCATGGTCAAGTCTAATATGTATAATTTACAGGCTTAATTCTCACTGTCAGAAGTGTCTGTTGAAGAGGGCAAGAGTAATCACCCTTATCTAGAAAAATATGTGAAGCCTCTATCTTTCTCTAAATCTGGAGTTTAAGAAATTGCACAGTCCAAAGGAGGATCCCTCTCAAGGGGAAAAGTGAGATCATTTACAATCACCTCGCCCTCACTAAATTTCATTGAGCACATTTTGTGAACCTAGTGTGTGTCGGACACAATATGGAGTGTGATTGTGGCAATGGTGGGAAGGGGAAAAAGTTGTTAGCTACCTGCCGTGCTTTCAAGGTTACCGTGAGCTCGTTCAGGAATTTCGGCTGTCTGTCTTTTACTTCTGCTTAGGAAGTACCCTGAAGTGTTATTAAAAATTCTTTCACTTTACTTTCATTTTGTCCTCAAAGTCTTATGCTTTAATTTTGTTGTTGTTATCCTCTGAAACCGTATTCAGCTAATATTAGCCTTTCTCACAGCTCTATCTATCCATCTTTCAAATATTTTTTTTCTCTCCCAAGACAGCTTTATCATTTCTTATCTCACCTGTCTTCTTTCTTGTACATTTTTGTTGATTTTCTTAACGTAACAGCTTCAGACTCCATTTCGGCAATTTATGATTTCATGCGTCTGTCGACAAATCTACCATCATCACCACCTATTGGTGCACAGAACTGGGTTACTCTTCTTCCCAGTTCATAGCTTCTCACACCCCAGAAAAGACCCTTCTTTTGTTTTATTATCTTCTTTAATCTATTCCTCTACATCTCTTCTCCTTCTTTCCTAGGTAACTGTTAGTCATTCAACGTATTAGGTTGAACTTTATGAAACTGACGTTTGTGTAACTCAAAACAGTCTAATATCAGCATTTCCACGTGACTCAACTTAATGTCTTTCCAATCCACATTTATTATTAATTACATGTATACAATAAAAATACAATTTTATGTATATGTGTGCACATATTCCCTGACTAAATCAGTAGTGCCACCTCTATCAAACACCAAGTCCATACAAACACGGGACTTTCCTGTGTCCTGTGTTCGCTTTCATTGGTGTTTGCTGCTGCATAGTCATCGTGAGATGCGGTGGCTTTGCTTCTTTCTTCAATATCGTTTTGTGTATTCATGGGTCTTTATCATTTTCTGGATAGATTTTAGCTAATATTTAGCAATTAATCCTCTAGTTTTAAAATAATTTTTCTCCTGTTCTCTATCCCTTAGTCTGTTTGTTCTGCTGTCCTTTAGATTTCTCTACAATGTATTTCAGATTTTCTACTGCATTTTTTTCTGTTGGCTTTTATAATTTTGATAGCGAAGACCTCTATCATGTTTTCTGATTGTTCTTTGTAACAGCATCTTGTTCTTGATTCACGGATGCTATATCTTCTCTCATGTCTTTCAAAATAATACTAGCTTTCTTTGTTTCTCTGTTTAGTTTTCCCTTGTAAAGTCTCTCTTTCCTCCAACCTGCTTCTCATCTCCCCCACCCCCAATGCCTGCTCATATTTAAGAGTGGAGCTTTGTGAGGCAAATGAAATTGTTTCTCAGATTTCTCTGCCACCAGTTCACGACTCTGTCTTAGTTTGCTAAGCCATTTAATATACATTCTTCTGTTTTTCATCATCTGAAGTTTTATTGCTGTTCCTTCATCCTCTGTTCTTTTTGTCCTTATAGATTTATGCCTTAAAAGATCCCTTCACCATTGTTTTATGGGCTTTATGGAGAGGATGGGTTAAAAGGCACACCTCCAATCCCCCATCTTTAACTAGAAATCCCTGCTGTTATCTTTTATTATTTCCTTCTTGGTGGTTTACTTGGTCACTCTTTTGCTAGTGCTTTGAGTAATCACTTATCTATTTAAATCTTTCTTTGGTTTCTGATAAATGTATTTAAAATTTTAAATCTTCTCTAGTACTACTTCAATTCCAGAATTTGACCTGTAAGTCTTCATTGTAAAGGTTTCACAATTTTTCTTATGTCTTTCTCTTTAATTGAAATATTTTTATGTAAAATGTTCTCTCATTTCCAGTAACGTGGAGTTTTGAAAGCTATCACTTAATAGTTTCTGATTTTATTGCATTGTGATCAGATCAAAAGGTCTATGTGATATTCTTTGGGGTTTATTGAATCAGTTTCGTGGCCTATTGTGTGGTACATTTTTTTTTTTTTTTTTTTTTGGATAATCCATGTGTACCTGGAAAAAAGAATTGTGTCCTCTGTGTTTGTTGAGTGAAAAGATTTCCAGCTAACTGTAAATCAAGTTTATTCATCCTCAAATCTTTTTTCATCTTGGTTATTCTTCACAACTGCTTGGTTCTTTCTCATGGTTCTTCTATCCTCTCTCAAGTCTAAAAGCCTCCCTTTCTTCTCTGGCATCTGTAGGACTTGGAAAAAAGAGACAGGGATTCCTGAAAATTGTGATAGTTCTCCCTTCTGTGAGTCTGTCTGATCCTTCTTCCATTTTATTAATACAATGCAGTTTTGGCTGTTTATATTTTTCCATTTGGCTGTTTGTTATCAGAGGCCTCTGTTCTTTTTCTTTATTCTTTACATTGTCAGTTCTTATTTTTCAGATACAGCCTAGTTTTCAGAGCAGCCTAGTTTCATGCATAGTAGTACCTAGAGTTTATCCTACCAGTATTTATGGAATTAAATCAGATAAAGAGATGGTCCTGTCCAGGTAATTCTTACACTCTGAAATCAAATAAATAATCGCAGAGTGGTAAAGGGGAATTTATAGAGACTCACATCAAATATTTTTATTTTATAAGTAGAAAAACTGAAACTTAGAGAAGTTAAGTAACTTTTCTAAAAGTCTACAATTAATCTAGTTACTTTATCTGGTTAGTTAATCTGGTCTATTAACACTTTTCTTAAGCATTTAAAATAAAATTTTAAAAAGTCAATTCCCAAAAATATAAAAAAATAAAATAACAAATTAAAAAAAAAAGAAATTGAGGATAAAAATGTTTTCACAGACCTAATGATATAATATTTGTAAAAATGCATTTTAGGCAATAAAGTATTTTACAAATGTAAGAAATATTATTATAGTTTAGTACTACAAGGTTCATGATAGAATTCTTCTGAATGCTTGATGCATATATTGACTATTTTTGCTATTAATATGTATCAGATACATTGTGAGGGTTCCCTGTTTCAGAAATGATTAAATATCCTAGCTCTCTCATAACTTCTGGTTTAGTAGAGAAGGCACATATGTAAAAGAGAAACCCAATATAGGGAGGTAAGTGCTCTAAGGAAGAAAGCGACAAGTCAGAGGCTTTCCAGTGAGGGAGTGTCCCCCTCTCCCAAGAGGTCAAGGGAGGCTTCCCAGAGGACAGACTCTGAGTCATCAATACAACCATTGCTTGAAATGACCATTTCTCCTTTGTTCTCTGGTGAACATCCACAGGAAATTTTAAGTCCTTCGGTATTTCTACAGAATATTGTGGGAGTGGAGGTGTGGAAGAAAACAAAGTTTCAGAGTTAAGCTGCGCTTGGTTTTTGGAGAGCCTATGGATCCCATATCTTGCAGAAAATGGGAAGCCATTAGAAGAAAATATTTATGTGTAGTAATAGTGATGCCTTAGGTAGAGTGAAACGTTTTTACGTTGACTAGGTACACTTGTTTGTTGGATATTTACAGGAAAACATTTGTTGATTGTCAGGCTTAGGGTTGCCATTTCTTTTTATTTGTGGTTTGTTGCTCATCTATTCACTATTATTTTGCTAGTGAAGCCATAATTAGAGTGAGATGCCAAGAATCCAGGGAGGGAAGAAGTGAGGAGGTTTATGAAGACAGAAATTTAGGGGAATTATTTATGTTCTCCAGACTTGTCAACCTCTCAACTTTTTTCCAGAAGTTTTCTTTTATATATTGTTCATTCTCTTTTCTCTCTCCTTCCTTCCTCCGTCTTTCTTTTTTCTCTTTCTCTGCCCCACATTATTTCCTCCCTCCCTCCCTTCCTTCCGCCCTCCCTCCCTCCTTCGCTCCCTCCCTCCCTCCCTTCCTTCCTTCCTTTCTTCCTTCCTTCCTTCCTCCCTCCCTCCCTTCCTCCCTTCCTTCCTTCCTTTCTTCCTTCCCCCCCTCTTTCCCTCTGTTTTTCTTTCTTTCCTTCCTTCCTACAACCCAGAACAAATTCTATATTTTTGTTCCCATCTGGTAGGTCTTTGGGATGAAGATGGGGTTATAGAAGCTCACACTTTATAATCATTGTTCACTGGTAAACCCTAAACTGTCTGGGGGTCATTCCAGCCAGGGACAGAGTCAAAATTCAAAGCACCTTCACAGATTTTTTTTGTATTTCAGTCACTTATACCTAATTTACTCAAGGGGAAGAGAATTTTCAAACAAAATAATTTTCAACCCCAATATTGCTTTTTTTTTTTTTTTTCAATTACTAAACCAGAGAAATGCCTTAAGCAGTAAAATGTTGAAAAGCCGAAGATTTTTCATGCTGGTTCAAAATTGCTGCCACTTACATTACTATATAACCATGCATCCACCCAGAATGGCAGCCCTCTGTTTATTTTGTTACTCCAGGTGCTTCTGTAGTGCATACAAGTGGTAGCCAGTGACTTGGCTATTGTTATGAGTTTGTATTACATTTTATACTGTTTTGTGTTCTGTATTGCTCCAAGATTGTATTGCAGTTCTTTATTTCTAATTTTATTTTGTCTCTTTTCTTTGAGGTAATTATATTTGCATTATAATGTCAAATGGGTAAACATTTTCTTGCTTCAAAATACTATGAAATTACAATATCATACAGTTTAAAATTGTGAACAAATGTGCTGATTATGTTCACTTTGCTTACTTTAGTAATTTTAAGGCTATTCTTCTATTTTCTTTTTTAAAGTTTAAGAAGTCCAACAGCATGGCTTTGTGTGTGTATCTGTCTGTATGTGTGTGGGTGCATATGTGTGTGTGTGTGTGTGTGTGTGTGTACAAGGGGACTCTCTTAGTGATTTATGGATATTAAATGATTTGTCCAACTTGTGAGTAGGTACAACCAGAATTAGAGCTCAGATCTCATGAGTCCTCATATATTGATCTTTCCTCTCTACTTTTCTGCCCTTGATATAATTAATATACCCAATCACTTGTCTTGGTCTCTGAAAGTTAAGTAAAATAATTTCAGGTGTGAATCTCATCCAGCATAAAGTTGTGAAGGCACAGATCAGGGGAGGTGGATAGCATTAAAAATTTTATAGTTACTAGTTGGGTATTTTGTGTCTGCTTGGGCATCGAGGTATAAATAATGAGGTTTACAATAACATAACTTATCATAAACTTTCAAAGAAAATTACAGACTGTTTTATCAGGTCAAAATAATTTTGGATAACTTGTAGGGTTGATTTGTTCACCCCACTTTTCTCATGAATTAACTATAATAGTAAAGCTCATTTTCTTTAGACCATAAAATGATGGAAATGAAAGTGCCTGAGAGTGTTTAATTTCACTCCCTTGAACTATGATAGGGCAAAACTTTTCTAAGTAGATGGATATACACCTTTTTCAGAAGATTCCCTGATCTTGTAGAATGAACAGTAGACAGATATTTAACTAAGCTCTTATAGAGATTAGTAAGATATGCTCTCTGAATTTTTACAAAGAGTTTAAAATATGAAGAAGTCATATGATCAATACTTACTTTATTACAGGCAGATTATAATAATGGTCATAAAATACACATAAAAAAGACATGTTCTGGGAAGTCAGAGTAAGACAGGCATCTGTAGCTTAGGCATGTCAGGAAAGGCTTCCTGATGGAGGCATTAAGATGAACATTGAAGGATGTGTAGGAGTTCAAGAAGGACGGGAGGTGGAGGGGACTGGGGTTGACGTGCATGTATGGAACAAAGGCTTGGAGTCTCTGGAGTGTGTGTGACCCAAGCAGGGAGGGGCACAGGTCACAGGTAAGGAGGTCCTGAGAGGTATCCCTGCAGAGGGAGTGGAGACAGAATGGAGACAATCTTAATGGCAGAGTGAGAATTTATAGATTATTCTATATGATGATTCTGGGCGATCAGTGCACGCTCTCGAGCCAAGAGGAATTTGAGGAGAACAATGCCTTAGAAAGATTAGTCTGGTGAGTTGTGTAACAGAGATTGAAAGGGGAATGTGACTGGAAGTGGGGGGGGGGGCAGAGAAAGAGATGTAACAAGCAAGGGTGGCGACAGAAAGGGGATTTGGAAGGAAGTAGTTGATGGCAAGAGATTTCCTGGACTTGGCAATTGATTTGATAAAGGGGCAAAGGAGACAGAGTAAGCAAAACAAAGAAAAGAAAAAGAAAAAACAAGGACCCCTCCCCTTGGTGTTACTGTCTGTTTGGCTGGTAGCAAGGTGGCTCTATAAGGCACAAAGAAGTCTGAGGAGCAGCTTTTGGGGTAGGGGTGAGGGTTGTGGATGGCCAATAAAAGATCACTTTACATCTAAATGAAATGCCTCCTGTGTCAGCTTAAAACACTGGACATATAAAGGATTTAACACCTGACCTTTTGTTTTTCACAGGGCCTGTGTGATTTTCGTGCTGCCTTTTGCTCACAGCCTGTATTTTACGAGTACATCTTCACTGAAGAAAACCGGCCCAGCTTGTAGTTGGAACAAAGTATAATTTTCTGAGTTGGAAAACAACATTAACGATAACAGTAGCAGTAACATCAACAGAGATCACAACAACCGAACCCAGAAAATCCAGCTGGAGCGGTGAGTGTGCAGCCCTTTTTGCTCACTATCCCATGAAATTCTCCTCGTTTTATTGCTTCCTGCTTGCTCCGTGACTCCATGCCCAACTTCAGCCTGCTCGGGTGAGCCTGCTGGGGGTGCCCCCCACGCCATTGTGCGCACTGCCCTAGGATCAAAGCATTCTTTCTCCATCCTCATCTACCTCTTCTCCCTACTGCTTGTCTGCCTTCTCCTGCAGGGGGTCAGGCTGGCCACATTTCCACGTCCCAGTGCCTAGCCCTTTTATACAAAGTTTTCTTTGTTAATCAGGAGAAGTAAATGCAAATCCTCTCTATGTACAATGAACTGCTTTCAGAAGAAGGTGTGACAGTGATATAATGACCTGGTGAATTTTCAGACAAGGAGGATCAAAATATCTTGTTTTTATTTTCCAGAGATTAGTATTTGAGAGACGTGTGTGTGTGTGTGTGTGTGTGTGTGTGTGTGTGTATTTGTGTGTGGATATGTGAGTGTGCGTCTTTTTGTCCACATTCTTTCTCTGGAAAACAATATCAGTCTGAAATAGAGCAGTAGAGTCCTTGAATTCTCTTCTTTTCCACGTCTGTATCTGAATCATTCTTAATATTAGTGTCAGTGCAAGAAGGCTTTGTGATTGAAACTGCAGGATTGTCTGTGTGATTTTGGTGGGTTAATGAACTTTCATATCTAAACTTAGCCTGTCTCTCTCATAGTCCCTGGTTAGGGTTGAGAGGGGTACGTGGTACGTGGGCTACCTCCTGGTCGTTGGTTGTAAAGCCAGATTGAACTGAAACATAAGCACTGCCCTCCATCAGGTTTCTCTGCAAGATATTAATAAAAACACAGCGACCGTTCATTCTGTTTTTCACTTTTACTTGTCACTACTTCTTGCACCAATCAAACAAACAGTTGGTCATCAGTTAAAGTACAGGTAAGTTATGAGGCAGTCTTTTGAACAATTCAGTGATCTTTGGGTATGGCTTACACTTGAAGACCTTCTTGGATGACATCCTAGGTAGTTGTTAAACATTTCAGAGAAAAGATGTAAATTGAAGAGGCCTGTGTCGTGTTTTATTTAATTTCTCCTTCCTTTGTTAGCATGAGAACCAAGAAGACGGTGGCTTTATTTGACCTCCTCTCCATGGGAATAGTAACTATAATGGATTTAATTAACTATGTGGTATTGACGTAATTAGTTATCCTGGTGATTATACTTCTTTAATAAAAGCACTTCATTTGAGATGTGCTGGGGTCTGCAGTGGCCCGAGCCCTACCCCTATACTTCATAACTGTCTAGACATTGGAACTGCGTACATATTTTACCAACAGCTCTTGAGAGAGGTTATCTTGCATGGCTTAAGGTAATTGGGAACTAATGATTTTGCCCCCTGGTTTCAGACTCCTTTGCTTGGAGAGCAGAGAAACTGTTGGGGGAGGGGTAGCCGCTCATTCCGCGCAAACTAAAAGGAGGGGGAAGGGCTGTGTTTTGGAAACCATATGCTCTTAGGAACTGTTTCTCTTTATGCTAGAGTCAGAGAGTAACACCAGAGGGAATTGGGGGGTGTTTAATCCATGGGTGGACTGTATAAATACATTGAAATAAATGTACACAGTGTATGGAGACATATGTTCACATTAACAGGAATCCCGGGTATGCACTTGTCTATTAACAAAAACGCAGTCCATTTCAGTATTAAAAGTACATCACTGCTTAAATCTAGTCAGCAGGTGACTGACAATGTCCCTTTCACACAGCATAGTGGACAATGAAGTCGGACTGTGTAGGAAAAAATAGGACAAATATAAAAGAAGAAACATATAATGCAAAAATTTCCATATGAACATGTCAATAATAATATCCCAAGAAATCTCAAAGAGGAAGAGAACAAAAGCAAAAAGATTATCTAGCTGTGCCTGGACCCGTCCACAATAAAACATCATGCTTGGACCCCCTTAGTCTCCTCACTATTCAAATTTGGGTGATGGACGGGGAGTGGGGAAGGATGTGGGAGAGGACGGGAATGGTGTGGGCATGGAGAGGAGGTTGAGAAACCTAGCTGAAATAGGCTCTGCTGAGAAATAATAGGTTTTGCACACAATCCCTTTTGCAGCTAGAAGTGCTATTTCTTTTCCAGTCTGTTTTATTTGACTCTTCTTTTTTCAAAGCTGTGCTTTCCCCTGTCACCTCTTCCTGCAGCTCTTTATCCCGCAGTGCTGTGCTGCCTCCCCTCCACGTCTCCCTGTCTAGAGACACGCAGGGAAATCACTGCAGGCATCTGACTGTTTCATGCGGCACAGGAAGGAAAGCTGTGGGTCATCCTAACAGCCAAACCCATAAACACGCACCATCGCAAAACCAAACAAATGGAAGAGAAGTGCCTCAGTGGAGGTACCTGCTAACAAGACTTGTTCCTCTGCCATGAGGGATGCTCCTGCAAAAGCCTCCATCCCTCATTAAATCAATAAAATCAAGTGTCCTTTATTTTAAGCCTCTGCACTGTAATCCAGTAGCAAGGAGAGGGGCCCAGGCTTTTCATCTCATTGTTTCAAAACAGATCGTTTGGTTAGAATTGACAAAAGGTTCATTCCTTTACCTTTGTGGAAATGTCAGTAAAAGGCAGGTGCTGGGCATTCGGACTCTTTTGCTCAGTAGAAGAAAAAACGGAGAGAGAGAGAGAGAGTGTGTGTGGGGGGAGGGGGGATCTGTGACAGGCTAACTGCATGTACCGAAGCCTTCTAAGACATTTTGTTTAGCTTGATATTGTGCTACAGTGAGGAGAGAGGTGGAATCTATTGTGTGCCAGCTGCATGAATCGCCAGATTGAAGTCTAACAGCCTCAGATCCTCTTTTATACAGTAAAGGGGAGATTAAAGCAGGGAGCTCATATGTCGCAAAATAGAGGTACAATGCAGTTCTGGCTTGCTTAGTGCACTCAGCCGGCATTTGATCCAAATTTAGCCAAAGGGAGTGAACAAAAGTGTGCTGCCATCAGCCAGGGAGGTGACAAATGTTGGGCTGTAATATCCAAAATTCCTTTTCTGTTTCCAAAATGTCATCGCTCCTTTGTCAGCTTCATTATGATTGAATCTATGTATAGTCACAGACCAACTGGAAACAAACAAAAACACCCAAACCCTAGCTAAATTATTCTACACCTGCCTCTTCCCAAGCTGTGTAATTGATACGGAGCACAGGGGAAGGTTTGTTTTTTGTTTTTTATCTAGGATTTACAACCCCAGTTATTTAACAAGTATTTGCTGAAGGTTATAGTATATTCTAGAAGTTGAAAGGGATACACAAGGAATCTAACACATATCTTTCTACTCTCTAAAAACTTGCAGTTTGGTTAAAGAGATAAGATAGGCAGACTGACTGACAGACAGACATGCACACACACATACTCTTAGGAACAAAGGCAATGGAGCATTTTGTTTAATGACTAAATATGGGAGCATAAACAAGAAATGCTATAGGAACTCAGAAAAAAATGAGTTTTGAGCAAAAATTTTTTTGAAAGCAGAGTAGAAGAAGGGAACAACTATGTTTGGAGTACTAGTCCTTTTCGATATCTGACATGTGCTACATCATGTCATACAGAGTGTGTCTATAGTTGTATTATTATCACCCCCCATTTAATAGACAAGGAAAGTGAAGCCCAGAGAAATAAGTAACTGCCCAGAGTCACATAGTTGATAAGAGGTGAGCAGGAATTTAAACTCCCAAACTGTTCACTCTTCATCACATCCCCAACCTGCTTGGCAAAAGAATGGAAGCGAGACGCTCTGAAAGAACAATCAGCCTGGCATCTCGCCTCTTCCCCCTCACTAAGTGAATTCTCCATCTGTCCTCCCTGAAACTTCCAGGCCCTTACCTGTTTCTGTTTCAACTGAATTATTAGCCCCTTTCTCTGTATTTAGATTTCCTTCCCTGGACAGTCTTCATGGTCACATCAGTAATAAAACTTTATTTCTAGACGAGATCATACTGGTGGCTTGTCTAAGGTCAAACAGGTTATTAGTTGTGAGCATGAGCTACAATTTGCCTTTCGAAGCCCAGCCCAGTGTTCTTTCTGGCAGCGCCCACTGTGTTTCTCACGTGCATGCTGATCTTCAAGATGGGCTTCTAAGACCTACCAAACTTCTGCTGTGTTCACCATACCTATCACACCCCTACTATTTGCTTTTCCTTTTGCTTTAGAGGAAGCCTCAAGGAAGATGGAGACCCATGCAGCTCCGGCCATCTGCAACACCAGGGACTCCAATCACAATGGAACAGTCATGTCTGCTCACTGACAGTGCTACTCATCTCTTTTTGAGACACCCAGGAGCCATTCCAGACATTCTGTCTTTTCAAGTCCTCCATGTAGCTGGTAGATTATCTCCTCTTATATCTTAATGCGAACATGGACATCATCTGACATGAGATACCTCATTTTCACTTCAACACTCATTTCCGGCTCCCTGCCCTCGTTCTCCCAACTGCCCTGTCCAGTGCCAGAAGAGCTGCCCCTCGCTGGCTTTCCTACACTAAATGGTAGGGTTGCTGAGGGCTGGTTTTAGGGCTGGTGTCCCTTTTAGCCCTCAGATTTCCCCCATTCCATCTCAGAAGTCTCAGGTCTGTACACCCCAGCTACATACTGCAATCAACATCTGAACTCAGAGAAGTGCCTATAAACATGGATTTGTAAAATCTTTTAGGCTCATTATGCTATTATGCTAAAAATCCGTATATGCATTTTTATTTTTTAAATAGGAAGAATCCACATGCCAAAGGAACACATTTATAATTGTGGGATATCAGGCACCACTGAAAATGACTAAGGAAAATGACTAACAGTCCTCAAATCACATCACCTCTGGTAGGAGTCCATCTTCTGTGTCTAAATGGACAGTCTGCTCTGCTTATCAGCTCAGTGCTAAATCTTCACCTGAAGGGCACCTCCCGTTCTTTTAGGACACAGCTTGTTCTCATGATTTTCTGGCCCTTTCTCTGGCTTTTCTCATCTCTACTTCCTGACTCTCCATAGATATCTTCCCCTTGGGATACACAAGTTCACGCAACTTGACAATTCTTCATGATTCTGTTGCTGACTCTAACAATTCTGTATAGCTCCTCTCTTTTACTGCCCGAACTTCCAAATGCATACTGTATATATCCTCTGTCCCCGTTTCTCACTGCTGCCCATTCTTCAAATTTTTGATTAACTTCCAGTCAACAAAACTTCTTGTGGCAATCTACTAGGTCCTTATTCTCCTTAATGACTTTCTGAAATCCAACTCTTCTAACAAACACTTCTAGAATAATCATTCTCAATCCTATCAGACCCTCAATTCCTTTTAAAACAAATGCTTGTAATGCTGCCCTATCATCCTGTAATGAAATGCATTGACGATATAACTTTCATACCCACATAATTTTAATAACTCAACATAACGCCTTAGTTGCATATCAATGAGAATTAAAAGTTATTTCTAATAAAATAATATGCATTAATATATAAAATCACCATTAATACAATAGATACAAAAGCAGATTAATACAAATGTAATTCAAATATCATGAGCAGCACTACCCTCAAAACTATGAATCTATGAACTGATGAGCAAGGTTTGATAAAGATTCAAATAAAGCAAAGAACAACACAGTAGTTGCATTTCTAGAAAATTTGGTATATTTAAAAACATGCAAATAAATTAGGTCCTAGGCTGAAATAATTGTAACTTTTTTTTTAACATGTAGGGATGTCCATGAGTCATTCAAAAGTTTGTTTGATGCAAAACAATTCTTCATTATATGGGACTGTCTCAGACTTTGCAAGATATGTAGCATTCCTGCCCCCACTCCCACACAATGTAAAAATATTCTCCAGTACTGTTGGCAACCAAAAATTTCTAAAATACCCCTTCGTGGATGGTGTGCTACCCCTTAAGAATCAATATTCTATATTATCTCGTCTTTGGTTCAAGTGTCATTTCCCTTTCGGCATCTCAGATCCCTCTTTGTCCTTTGGTGGGTTATTGTTCCGTTTCTCCTATGTCCTTTGTGGATATTCTTCAAGGCGTAATCCTCGGCCATCTCTCTCTCTCTGCTTTGTTGAGACATAATTTATACGGAATACAATTTACATATATATATCAATGAGTTTTCTGTGTCTAGAGTTTTACCTGTTATAGAATTTCATATTAATTAAATCATACAGTACTTAGTGTTTACTAATCATTTCTTCTACAGTATATAATCTGCTATTAATCCCATCCTGTGTCTTTATTTCAAATATTGTATTTTTCACCTCTGGAAGTTTTGGGTTTATTTTTACTTTTCTGGGTTTTTTTTCTGAAGTATAGTTGATTTACAATGTTAATTTCTTCTGTACAGCAAAGTGACTCAGTTATATATATATATATATATATATATATATATATATATATTTCTTTTTCATATTCTTTTCCATTATGGTTTGTCACAAGATATTGAACATAGTTCCCTGTGCTATATAGTAGGACCTTGCTGTTTACTTTTTTGTTTTTAACAGACTATTTTTTAGAGCAGTTTTAGGGTCACAGCAATATTCAGCAGAAGTACGGAGATTTCTTATATACCTCCTACCTGTATACATGCATAAAGATTTACTTTTTAAAATCTTATCCATTTTTTTACCTTATCATGTTCACACTTTTTTCTACCTTCTTTAATATGAAATATATATATTCATATATGTGAAAATTGTTTTAAATTCTTGGCCTATTAATTTTATTACTTGTGTTACATCTGTGTCTGTTTCTATTGATTTCTTTTCTTTCTGTCTTTCTTTTTTTCTTTGGTCATGTGTCATTATGTTCCCACTTTTTTTCAGGTATGACAGTTTTTCATTGGCTACCAATATTGTGAATATTATGTTGAGGAATGCTGGGTGTTTGTTTGTTTTGGACTTTTCCTGGTGCACATTTGTTTGGAATCAATTAGATAGTTTTAGGGTTCATTTGAAACTTGCTGGAAGCTAGGTGGGATGAAATCTAGAGCAGCCTTTTGTCTAAGACCAATATTCTAATAGTCTAAGGCCACTACTAACTTCTAAAAATTCTACCCAGTGCTAAGTGCCTTTCTACATTGGCTGGTGGGAACATGAACCAGTGCCAGTTTGTCTGATCTCTGGGAGTTGTTTAGCCTACTGATATCCAGTAGATTTTTCTCCAGCCTTTGGTAGTTTCTGCTCCTGTATGTACAGACCAGGACTGAGACAGCTACTTGAGGGGCTGTCTCTGCAGTCCCTGGAGCAGTCTCTCTGTGTCCTTCCTCTCTGATATTCTGCCCTAGAGATTCTAGCCCATTTGGCCTTTCTGCAGACAGAAATGTGGGGCAATTGTAGGGCTCACCTCATTTGCTTCCTTTCTTTCAGGGATCATAGTCTTGAAATGTGTACTTTTGAGTATTTCCAAATTCTTGTTTCATATTTTTTACTTGTTTCAGTTAGGAGTGTAAATCTGGTCCCTGTTAATCCATCATGGTCAGAAGCAAAATTCTCCACTCTCCTTGAAGGGTCCATCATTCATCCAAATATAATAGTTACCTTTATGAGGCTATCCCACAGAGTTGAAGCTCACTTGGTGACCTGTCACTCAGGCATGTTATGTTGTTAGATTTCCAACTGTACATTAGTCAGTTCCACATGAATTTTTTCCTGTCTTGTCAAAATTGACAACTTTTTTCCTTTTTCTTAGGGTTCACAAAAGACACTATTATATTTTTTACCAGATATCCAGACTCTTCGTTTTGAAGTTATTTTTGAATCCCTACACTTTTTCACTGCCCATATGTCATCGAAGTCCTGCAGATTCTTTCAAAATTTCTCATCTGTCTTGTTCTCTCTATACCCACCGCCACCAATGTAGTCAAGATCTTTGTTATCTCATGTCTTCTGTGTAAAAATATTTTGTAACTGACTCTCCACTCTGCTCTCTCCCACACTAGTTCAATTTGCATAAAATATTATTCATTGCCTTGATGTGTTTACAAAATAAAGTGTAAAAGGCTTGTATTGGAATATTTGACATTATTCAGCTCTAACCAGTTTTTCATAACTTCTCTTCCACACGTAGCTTTAACTTCCACTTCCAACAAAACCCTGAGGATATTCTAGTACATGGTTGCTCCTCAGTGTTTTGTGAGCCTGTCATGCTAATTCAGGCCTCCACGCCTTTGCTCATGATATTATTTCTGCTTAGAATTCCCACCTCCATTTTCTCAGATTTTCTTTATGTCCTGCCTTCTTGTAAGATCCAGTTTAATTTCCACTTACGATAGAGAAAATCTAACATGGATCTTTCTCTAAGCTCTGGACTAAATTTTTTCTTTTCTACACCTATTGGCTTTTAATCACATGATGTTACAGAGTATTAGTCAATGACTTATTGTGGTCTCCCAGACATTCCCATTCAGTATACTCAACCAATCACACCCATGCTGTGATGGTGTGTACAGCAGGCGAGAGGCCAAGTGCTGACCTTCCAGATTCCTGCCTTGGTTGAGTTGACCCCATGACTTCTTTTATGCTGTGTTACCTTTCCTTCCTACATTTTTTCATTAGGCTCTTTGTTAAGGAGCTAAGTGAACCAAACTGAGAAAGGGAAGAAAAAAAGGAGGAGAAAAAGAGAAATTTCATTTATTTGAAACAAGAAAATAATGAGAGTTTTTAATATATAGATAGAAACAGATCTGGTAAAGCACTATGCATATAATTCCAGAAGGAGTTCCAAACTTTCTCAGACAATTGTTTGCGACACGAATATTGTACATCTGCCAAGAAGCCTATTGTTGAGCACTTTCTTCTTGGAAGAAGTATAGTTATAGTGACGAAGAATGCAAGTGTGCTCAGGAACTTCTTTGGGTTCAAATCTCATCCCCAAAGCTTATGAGATGTGTAACTGTAGGCACTTTGTTCTCTGTTCTTTGGCTTCTTCATGTGTAAGATGGAGATACTATTAATCTCTACTTCACAAAGTTGTGAAGCTTAAATGAGATCTTCTCTGTGTCAAGTGGGCTGATGGGAGGAAAGATGTTTTGGTGACATTTTCAATCTCCTGTTAGTTGACAAAATAAAAAAAAAAATAGACTGAGATGGATAGAGTTTGATTCTTTTGGTTTGGAATAAGATCTAATTCTGGCCACCATTCAAAAGTTTTTGACTTCTGGAAACAACAGCCGGATGAGGCATCAGAAATTCACTGTAAGAGCTAGTTCATATAACTTAGTTAAGTTTTTGATTCAGCTTTGTCCATCTCTTCTTTTTCTTTCTCACATATTCTCCTCCAACCTCTCTTGGGTGGTCCCACAAACCTCAGAATTTCAGATTTAGATAGGATTTCAGGTATAAAAGGGGCGGGGAGAGAGAGAGATTGTTTTGAATCTCATTCAATGAAATAGAGACAACTGATTTGAAAAAAAATTAATCAAACTAGTTATTCAGGCACATAGCAAAATTCTCCTCTAATCCTTTCTTGATTTTTCTCTTTTTACTTTTAAGTGCATTCAAACAAACATGTTTGTGCAGATGTCGTAATATATAGCTGACTCTACAATCACCTATGGCATCTTCAGACTGGCTTCTGCCTATCTCATATGTATCATAATCTCCTATCATCTAAACGAGTATTCAGCTATAAGCACCTGTCGAGTGATCCATTAGCAGCACCTTGCAACATAATCATGATTCTAAGCAGGAGGAGTTTAGGTGGAAGCTCTTCAAGAAAGAATTCAAAATTTAAGAGAAGCATAAAGCTTAGCAAAAAAGACATCTAGGTCAGAATCCATCACCTCTGGTTTTCAGGTTCCTAATTTTGTTCTCACCTTACATGGTTCTATCAAACCATTATCAAGCAATGCTGATTAAGTTTTCCCCCTGCCTACAGCCGTGTTAGGATTCTGATAATGTGAATTAATTGGTTATGGTTCCAGTCATTTGGAAGTTTTCTGAAAGGGATTGTTTCTAAGCCTTTTCATATTTTAATGTTAAACTGTGTTAAGTGTTACAGTATGTGGTGAACTCCTATTTAACGGTAGTTTATTTTTATTTATTTAGTCTACAGATAAAACTTAAGGCACATTTCAGTAATTCCAAAACTCCCTCATTAATCAGGGACATATAACTCTGGAACCACTGATAGCTCACAGTGTATAAAATTCATGTATAAAGGTGATCAAGAGATACATTGGAAGTAATATTTTAAAAGAATAAAGTGCCAACTTTGGGACATATCCAACAAGGAGTAAATCAGTGTGGATTCCACGGTATATCAAAAAATTGTTACTCTTATTTTTATTGTGGTGTGTTTTTGTGTGTGTATGTGTGAGTAGGAGAGAATGGGTGAAATTACAGAGAGTGTGTTTGGAATTAAGGCAGTAATAAGACATCTGTTGGTCATTATTGGTCATTATTATGTGCCAGTTGGTCATTATTATGTGCCAATCCCCATGTTTTATATGCATTATTTCATTTATTTCTCACCAAAACTTATGAATTAAATATTATTATTTTCTCCATGCTTTAGATAAGAAATAAAAATTTAGAGGAGCTAAATAAATGGCAGAGCGAGGATTCTAGTAGTTCTGCCTCATGCTGAATCCTGAATGTTGGAGTGCACTGTGTATATGAACACCACCTGTCGCCAGTGGTATAGCAGAAATAAGGTCAACAATGGCTAATGCCAATTCACATCCATGAGATGCTTTATAGTTTACAAGGCATGTTCACACTTTTTATTTCCTTCAAACCTCTCAGTATTACTGTGAGATAGTATTTTTATTATTACATACACTTCACAAAAGAGGAAATTGAGAATTGGAGGGTCTGAATAAATTACTTAAGTTTGAAGAGCTGGTAAGACATAAACCCAAGGTGAAACTCAGGCCTCTGATTCAAGATCCCCTTACTATTTCCACTGCATTTCAGTGCTTCCAGATGTAAACATACAGTTATCAAAATCAAGCATGTGTACGCTCACGTGTGCTAAGTATAAACTTAAGTTGCCATTGTTTATTTCTCTTTTGTAAATAAATAAACCAAAAGATAATCCTGATGGACTTTGGGCTATATGGCATCTAACATACACCACGATAAGATTAAAAAAATCTCTGAATTATTGAAAAATAATTTATTTACAACACGCCTGGCATAGAGAAGATTAGCCCCTGGCTCTTGGTCTGGCAAGGATGTCCTCATAGGAAAGTTAAAATGGGGAGAGAGATAGTATTTAAAGAAAAATGTCACTGCAGAACCCTTGACATACATCGCACAAAAGAGTTAGGAGGGAAATGAAACTGGAAAGGAAACTCTATCAGATTTCTCGGACAGGATTTAGCTGTGACAGTTTTATCCAGAGGTGGACAAGATATTTTTTCTTCATCATGATTTATGATGTATAAGAAATCATTTTCCTGTCCAGATGATCTTTGCCATTTGCAGTGACTGCTATAATCATTATTAGATTTTATTTTCATGGAGTGGAAGTATTATCTCCAGGAAACTTCATAAAATTACTCTCTTTCCAACACAGAAATCTGTATTGGATGTTAATCATTATCCAATTGTTTTTAGTAACAACTAGCAAGAGAGAAGAGCACATTGGACTAATGTGGGGAAATAGAGAGAGAAAAGCAAGGAGGCTGTGCCATTTGATGGGAAGGATAGGCGTGATTTTGGTGCTGGGAGACCTTCATTCAGTCACTTGGTCATTCAACAAACATACAGCCTGCCCTATGCAAGATGCTGTTCCAGGTACTGAGATACAGCACCGCTAGCTCTGAGCTTGTATTCTCATAGTCAAGTGAAAATAGCCAGGTAGCAGCACATGCTGGTCTCTCTTCCCCCATCCTTTGTAGCTTTCTCAAAGAATGTCATCAAGGCACACACCACTAGTATTTTAGATCAAATGTATTTTACCTGGAAAGAGGTACAATAAGCAAAATGAGCCTGGAGAGAAGAAATACGTTTGGAAGAAGCTGTTTTGCTTTTTCTCCTTCTCCATATTTCCCGGCAGAGTGGAGGCTTCCAGGATAGGGAGCAGCAAATAGTGGTGAAGCAGACTCAAAACAATAGAGCAGAGGATGTGTTTGAGAATGTGTCAAGAGTCTGGCATATCACCCAGGAGCTGATGAGGGCTTAAGCCGAGTGGTATGGAAGGATATCTCTTCCCCTTGGGAGAGTCTCCAAGATAACTCAGATTCCTGTTATGCCAGGATTATTTCTGACATAGGGTTTGTGTGGGTGACATAACGTCTTCTACTAGCAGGATTGATTGTACAATGAGAATTTCACTCTTGGGAGATATTTCTTCTGCTTTCATAATGTATCCAAGGAGATAGGGAGAACATGAGTTGGGGAATCAGAAGTGGGGGACACAAAGTCCCTGAATTTTGAGAATGAAATTTTATAGGCTTGGAAAGAAGTATATAGTAAAATAAACATGGTTGAAAATGACAGTTCCCAAGGTGTGGTCTGGGAACTTCTGGGTGCCCTCAAGACCATTTTGGGGGATCCATGATGTCAAAACTATTTTCATAATAATAAGATATTATTAATATATTATTTATTGTTTTCACTCATTCTCTCATCAGTGGTTTTTCATTTTCCAGTGTTGATGAGATGTTTGATATTACAACAGGTGGAATGTAGTAGATATGAGAATCTAGTTGTCTTCTATAAGCAAGACATTTATTTGTAGAAATGCAAACCAATGCCACTTTTCTCACTACTTTTTGTCTTTAAAAATATAGTTGTTTTTATAAAAATATATTGGTATATTGGCAGGCAATGTGTTAGAACTATTTTAAACAAGTTAATTTTTAAATATTCTGTTTTAATTTCTGCTATGGCATGTATAGCATATAACATATAAACAAAAGTTCATTGGGGTCTTTAATAACTTTTAAGAGCAGAAAGGAGTCCTGAGACCAAAAAAATTTGAGAACTGATGCCTTAGAATATTAGAGAAAAAAAAGAGTTCAGACATTTGTTAGAATGTGAGAGAGAAAAAGCATACATTATCTTCTGTCTTCCTCAAAAATCAATTGAAAAATGACAAAAAGAGTGAGAAACAAAAATGGAAGCTATATATTCAATGAAATTAAGAAATACCTAAAATTCTGATCTAAAACATTTGAAGAAGGATGGCTAAGCATAGTGAATTGTGGACTAATGTAAGAGAAGAGAAAATGCCACCACAGGATGGCTCTTGATGAAGACCTTGGGCAGAGATGGCAGAATACATGATTGTCTTAATAGGCAGCACACCCTTACTTTTTTATTCTATTGCTGTATAATTCATATACCATAAAATCACCCTTTTAAAGTGTTCAATTCAATGGGTTCTAGTATGTTCACAAAATTGTGCTATCATCACCACTATCTAATTCTAGAATATTTTTGTTGCCAAAAAGAAACCTGTACCAATGACCCAATTTCGTTCCTTCTTATGGCTGAGTAATATTCCATTGTATATATGTACCACATCTTCTTTATCCATTCATCTGTCGTTGGACATCTAGGTTTCTTCCCTGTCCTGGCTATTGTAAGTAGTGCTGCAGTGAACATTGGGGTACATGTGTCCTTTATAATTATGGTTTTCTCAGGGTATATGCCCAGTAGTGGGATTGCTGGGTCATATGGTAGGTAGTTCTAGTTTTAGTTTTTTAAGGAACCTCCATAATTTCTCCATAGTGGCTGTATAAGTTTACATTCCCACCAACAGTGCAAAAGGGTTCCCTTTTCTCCACACCCTCTCTGGCATTTATTGTTTGTAAATTTTTTACGATGGCCATTCTGACTGGTGTGAGGTGATACCTCACTGTGGTTTTGATTTGCATTTCTCTAATGATTAGTGATGTTGAGCATGTGCATTGACCTAGAGTCTGTGATACAGAGTGAAGTAAGCCAGAAAGAGAAAAACAAATATCTTATATAACGCATATATGTGGAATCCAGAAAAATGGTACAGATGAACTTATTTGCAGGTCAGGAATAGAGATGTAGTTGTAGAGAATGGACATGTGGACACAGGGGGGAAGGGGAGGGTGGGACGAATTGGGAGATTAGGTCTGACAAATACACTACCATGTGTAAAATAAATAGCTACTGGGAACCTGCTGTATAGCACAGGGAGCTCAGCTCACTGCTCTGTGACGACCTAGATGGGAAGGATGGGGGCGGTGGGAGGGAGGTCCAAGAGGGAGGGGATATAAGTATACATATAGCTGATTCACTTCATTGTACAGCAGAAACTAACACAACATTGTAAAGCAATTATACTTCAATAAAAAATAAATTAATTAAAAAAGAAAAAAGAAACCTGTATCTGTTAGCAGTCACTCCCCATTCTCTCCAATCTGTAATCTACTTTCTATCTCTATGGGTTTGCCTAGTCTAGACATTTTATATAAAGGGAACCATACAGTATGGGGTTTTGTGTCTGGATTATTTCACTTAGCATAATGTTTTCAAAGTTCATCTATGTTGTAGCATGAGTCAGTTCTTTAATAATTTTATGGCCGAGTAATATTCTGTTTATCCATCCATCAGACAATGAACATTGTTTTTTCCTAATATTTTGCTATTTTGAATATTGACACTATTAACATTTGAGTACACGTTTTTGCATGGATATGTTTTCAGTTCTTGTTTTGAATGTATCTAGGTGTGAATTTTCTCAGTCTTATGATAACTCTGTTTAACTTTTTGAGTAAATGCCAAACTTTTCCACAGCAGCTGTGCCATTTAACTTTCCCACCAGCAATGAATGAGAGTTCCAGTTTCCTTGTAACCTCATCAATACTTGTTGTTATTCATCTTTTTAATTACAGCCATCCTTGCAGTAAGCAGTGTCTCATTGTGGTTTTGATTTGTGTTTCTCTCTTTTCACATGCTTACTGGCCGATATTTCTCTTTGGAGAAATATCTGTTCTAATCCTTTTCCCATTTTAAAATGGTGTTGTCTTTTTATTGTGAGTTGTAGGAATTCTTTGTATTATTAGATACTATTCATTTATCAGATCTATAATTTGCAAATATTTTCTCCAGTTTTGTGGATTGTCTTATCACTTGTTGATGGTGTCTTCTGATACACAAAGTTTTTAACTTTTATGAAGTTCAATTTATCAAGTTTTTCTTTTGTTGCTTTTGCTTTTGATATCATATGTAAGAAATCATTGCTTAACCTGAGGTCACAAAAATTTATGCCTATGTTTTCTTCTCAGAATCTCAAAACTTCTAGCTATATATTTTTAGTTATATACATTTAGGTCTTTGGTCCATTTTGAGTTCATTTGGGTCCATTTGTATGTATAGTGTGAGGTAGGGGCTCAACTTTATTGTTTTGCATTTGATATCCATTATTCCAAGCAGCATTTGTTGAAAAGACTGTTCTCCCCCTCACTGAATTGTTTAGGAACCTGTGTCAAAAATCAATTGACCATAAATATGAAGGTTCCCCCCTCCATACTCTCTATTCTATTCCATTATCTATATGTCAGTGTAATACTGTCTTGATTACTTAAGTTCAATTGCGGTAAGTTTTGAAATCAATGTGAGTTCTCCAGCTTGGTTGTGCTTTTCAGGATTGTTCTTGCTGGAATTCTGGGTCCCTTGCATTTCCATATAACTTTTAGGATCAGCTTATTTGTTTCTACAAAAACAGAAGCTGGGATTTTGATAGATATTGCAGTAAATAATTTGGGAATTATTGCCATTTTATTAATCATGTAGTTTTTGTCCTTTGTACTATTAATATTGTGCATTATGTTGGTTACTTTTAATACATGGAACCAATTTTACATTCCTGGGATAAATTTCATTTGGTCATAGTTTGTGGATTCAATTTCTTAGTGTTCTGTTGAGGATTTCTATGCCTATATTCACAAGGTATATTGATCTGAATTTTCTTGTGATGTCTTTGGTTTGGGGATCATGGTAATATTGGCTTCATAGAATGAGTTGGGAAATGTTTCTTTCTTCTATTTTTTGGAATAGTTTCTTCTGTGTGTGTGAAGAATTCATGTTAATTCTTCCTTAAATATCTGGTAGAATTCACCAGTGAAACTTTCAGGTCCTAGGATTTTTTTGTGTGTGGGGGGGATATTTTTGACTACCAATTCAATTCAATCTATTTACTTTGATGTGGTTCTATTCATATTTTTAATTTATTCTTTAGTTGATTTCAGCAGTTTGTATCTTTCTAAGAATCTGTCTATTTCATGTAGGTTATCTAGTTTGTTGGCATACAATTGCTCATACTTTTAGCTTACAATCCTTGCTAATTTTTATAGTCTGTAGTAATGTCCCGTATTTCATTCTTGGTCTTTGTGATTTGAGTATTCTCTCTCTCTCTCTTTTTGTTTTTTTTTCTTGGTCAGTCTACCTAAAAGTTTTCAGTTTTGTTGGTTGACCTTTTTCAAGAACAAACTTTTGATTTCATTGATTTTTCTCCATTCTTCTATTTTCTATGTAATTTTTTCTCTCATCATATTTATTATTTCCTTCCTTTTGCTTTATTTGGATCTAGTTTGCTCTCCAAATTTACCTTGAAACAATGCTTTAGCTACATTTCATTCATTTTGGTTTGTTGTGTCTTCATTTTTATTCATCTCAAAGTATTTTCTAATTGCCCTTGTAATTCCTTCTTGGACCAGTTGGTTATTTGGAACTGTATTGTTTAATTTCCACATATTTCTGATTTCCCCATTTTTTTCTGTTGTTAATTTCCAATTTCATGACATTTTGACTGAAGAACATTTGTTGTATGATTTCAGGCCTTTTACATTTATTAAGTCTTGTTTTATAGCCTAATCTGTAGTCTATCCTGGAGAATGTTCCATGCACTGAAAAATAATATGTATTCTGCTGATTTTGGGTGGAGTGTTCAATAGATGTCTAGTAGGTCTCTAGTTGGTTTATAGTGTTGTTCTATCTAGTTATTCTTTCTATTATTAAAAACAAGCCATTGAAACCTTCAGATAGTATTGTTGAATTGTTTATTTCTCCCCTCTATTTGATAAATTTTTACTTCATGTATTTTGAGGCTCTATTTCTATTGTTAAGTAAGTAAATGTCTATGATTGTTAAAACTTCTTGATACATTGGCATTTTTATTATTTAAAAAAATTTTAATTTATTATTATAAACTTTATTATTTATGTATTATTATAAACTGTCATTCTCTGTTTCTAGTTTAATTTTGTCTTAAAGTTTGTTATATGATATTCATATATCCACTCCAGGTAGTTTTTGGTTACTGTTTGCATGACGTATTTTTTTCCATCCATTTACTTTCAACTCTTTTTGCATATTTGAATTTAAATTATCGAAATGTAAATGGCATATAATTGGATCAATTTTTAGTCTATTTTGCTAATCTTCGCCTTTATACTGGAGTATTTAATCCATTTATATTTAATTTTTGATAAGGTATGATTTACATATGCTATTTTTCTATTTGTTTACTATGTGTCATTTTTTTTATTCCTCTTTTCCATCATTACTAGAATATAAATTCTCTCTATTTATTGATATTCTCTATTTGGTGAGACATCATTCTGTAATGTTGGAATTCTCTGTTGGATGTGGCTACTGAAGTCTCTTTTGAGTTACCTTAGTGATCATCAAATGATTGGACAGAGATTTCTATACCTAGGAGTAAGCTTGAGAAATGTGAACAATCTCTATAAAGAAAACTTTAACACACTCCTGAGTGATACAAGGGCTTAAACAAAAAGAACCTCATAATACTTTTGAATAGGAGGAGTCAATATAATGTAAATATCAGTTTTCTTTAAGGAAATGTATTAACACAGTAGCAATAAAATGCCAAGATAATTTTGGGGCATTTAGACAACCTGAACCTTGAGTTTGTATGGAAAAAATAAATAAGCAGAGACAATTCTGAATAAAAGAATAAGATATCATACAGTTAGATGAATCAAAACTGTGGTAATGGCAAAAAAAGTGGGTGGATAGCTCAATGGAACAGAAATTAACAGTCCAGAAACAGTTTAATGCACATGGGTATCATCTCAAATCAGTGGAGAAAAGATGAATAAATTAAATAAATTATTGAATTATTATTATTGGATAAATTCTGTTTGGAAAAAAGTTAACCATATAGAAATAAATTATAATAACGGAGTGGCAAAAAAATTTTAAGTAAAATATAAATTTCATTAATCATATAAAGATTGAAAGATTATCCTGCATAAAAAGGTTGCCTAGGAATAAAACACCATTAATCAAATTAAAAGATGAACAAGAAACTTGTAAAAACTATTTGCCATTTATAATTTCTATAAAATATATGGAAAGTTAGAACCCAATAACTCAATAAAAATGGGTTAGGGATATAAAGAAGAGCTTAAGGAAAAGGAAATACAAATGTCTCTTAAACATGTGAGTAGGTACTCAACTCACAATAAAAGAAATGCAAATAAAGACAACAATAAGTACCATCTTTTACCTATCAGATTGACAAAGAGCAAACGTTTCATATCACAGTATTACCATGGGTGTGAGAAAACTGGTATGTTACTGGTGGGAGTGTGATTAGGACAGTTCTTACTGATCACAACCTGGCAGTGTTTACACAAATTACTAAAGCAAACACCTTTTAGTTCAGCAACTACACCTTTGAGAATGTAACCAACAAACATACATGCACATGTGGGAAACAATATACCTACCAAGTTATTCAGTACAGCATTGTTTATAAAAGCAAAAGAATAAAAACAACTTTAATATCTGCCCATAAGAGCCTGAATAAATTATATACAAAAGAATATTACACAACTTACAGAAGGAAAAAAATAACTAAAAAAGAAGGAAAAAAAAAGAAAAAGGGAAGAAAGGTAAAGAAGCTCTTTATATATTAATGGGAAAGATCTCCAAGATATATTTAAAATATAAAAACATCAAAATGCAGAATAGTATGTATAGGGTGTACCAAAAGGGAAAACAATAAATCTTTTTATTGCTTGTACATCTTGGAAGACACAGAAGAGCATTTGTTTTCTGCAGGAAGGGGGACTAGAATTGGGATACTGGGGTATAGAAATTATGCTGCCTAAATTTTGAAAACTATTCCTGCATTTTCTATTCAAAATATAAAAATCATAAACAATTCAACTACCACCAAAACAAAAATGGAAGAGAAAAATAAAACCACCTTAGAAACAAAGTATATTTTGGAAGCAGTTAAAATTATAAATGCAGGCTAAAAACACCATCAGAGATAGCAGACATCTGATAAAAAATGAGCAAAATTAAGTAGAAAAAAAAGTTTAAAAGGATTAGCAGGAAAATGTGAAAAACTCTGAAGCATCAGTAGATGTAAAACTAATATCCAGTAAAAAGACAATATTTTCACCAATACATTCAAAGAAAGTTTTCCTGAAATGATGGGAGATATTCTAACAATTGAGAGCAGAGCATGTCTGCTGGACAGGAAAAACTGATGCTTACTGATGGACCACAAGTTTTTCTTAAGAAAATTTATCGGATGTAACCAGATCAGAACACTTCTGTGAGCCTGCAGCAAAGGAAGAAAAAATAGTCTGATATTTAAGGAGGAAAAACAGTAAGTCTGGATTCAAACTTCTCCAGAATCACATACAATGCTAGCAACTGTGCAGTGATGTCTACAAAGTTTTAATGGAAAGGAGCATCATCATATTTTATGTCCAGCTATACCACTGTGCAATAATCAAAACTAAGGAGAAATATTTTCAAACATACAAGAAATCAAGAAATATTGTTTCCATAAACATTCTTGTAAAAACTACCAGAGGACAGGCTTCAGCCAACCAAAATATGGATTTTAAAGTCAAGATAGAGTCATGGTGAGCAGTGAATCCATTTATATATTCCATTAATGTTAACAACTGTGGGAACTATATGCTTAAGGAAGTGACTATGAACATTTTCCACCCTGAAATTGTAGAAATGATATAACTAATAAAAGTCAAAGGGTGAGAAAATATAGGAAGTAGCATATGTAGTTAAAATGAATTAGAGGAGATCATACTTTATAATGTTTTAAAAAGTGGACTATGTAAATTTGGTGGCCTTGGTGGAGGAAAAGAAGCCTGGGATAGGATTTGTTCTAATATTAGCTGTGTTCTGATATTAGCATATTGGTGAGACTTCTTCCTCTCTTCCATGCATGGTTAAAAAACTATTACATGTGAATCTCAAATAGTTTCCACAGTATCTCCTTATAATATTGAAGCAATAGAAGCCAAATGACCAGGGTTTCAGCCTATATCAGAAGTCTAAGGACCAGGTCTTACCCTCTAAAACTTTCTCTCATGCAAAAAATTCAGGGTTAGACTTACCACATGATCCAGCAATTTCACTTCTGGGTGTATACTAAAAAGAATTGAAAGAAGGGGCTTGAAGATATATTTATATGCCTTATGTTCATAGCACATTATTCACAATAACTAAAATGTGGGAGCAACTCAAGTGTCCATAGGTGGATGAATGGATAAGGAAAATGTGGTATGTACACACAATGGAATATTATTCAGCCTTAAAAAGGAAGGAAATCCTGACATATGCTACAACATGGATGCACCTGGAGGACATTATGCTGACTGAAACAAGCCAGTCACAAAAGACAAAATACTATATGATTCCACCTGTTTGAGTTACTTCAAGTAGTCAGTAGCATAGAGACAGAGAAAGTAGAATGGTAATTGCCAGGGGCTGAAGGGAGGGGATAGTAGGGAGTTACTGTTGAATAGATATAGAGTTTAAGTTTTACAAGATAAAAGCGTATGGAGATGGATAGTGGTGATGCCTGCATAACATTATGAATATATTTAATACCACTGAACTGTACACTTAAAAATGGTTACGATGGTAAATTTTATGTTATGTGTATTTTACCACCATACAGAAAATGGTAAAATAGTTCAGGGTTAGGCTGTTATATTGGTTAAGGTTCCTTGCTGGAAACAGCAGAATCCATTCTACCTAGTTATACAAGAAGGATTGCTTTGGAATCATTAGAAGACTGGAGTTATAAGATGTAGGCTAAGCCTTCAGGAAAAAACTCCTACAACAATATGCCAATACTGGCACCACCCCCAGATCTCTGTGCAACAGCGCTCCATAGCCCATTCAGCTACTGTTTCATAACTGTGTTAAGGATGCACTTCTGCCTCAGATCTTGAGTATTGCTTGGTTCAGGATGTTGGTGAACATGCACTGGTGCTCAAGGCAATTCCAGATGAAATGCCCAGGTGTAACCCAGAAAACCCATGTATCCTCTAACCCTCAGGGGTTACCCCTTACTTTAATATTCAACAAGATGGACCATAGCTGGATGGCAAATCTCACTTATTTCTATGTACTTCTGGGCAGACCATTCTGTAGTCTGCTTCATCCTTTGTTAATACCTCTCAGCATCTGCTTTCTTCACTCACCTCTCCTGTTTTTGCATTACTTTTATATACCGCTAACCCAAGACGCAGGGTAGAGAAGAGTCTTTTCTGAAGGTTTGAAGATATTGGAGGGTAATTGTAGCACAGAGAAGGACATAATTTTACCACTAACACAAAGCGATTGGTGTGGAGAATACTTTTTACTAAAGGTTTGTGGTTAGTGAGGCTAATTAATTAATAAATCAGAATTTCATATTTGATGTCAAACATTAGCATAGTAGAAAAGCATTAAGCATCTCCCATCTTAGGGACTTTTTCACTGGTCCCATCCCTCCCTCTGCTGCTAGGGCTCATCTCTTTCCAAAGTCCCTTCTCATCTCTTATTGTTCATGTGCCCCTTATTCTCTTGCTTGTGCTGCCAACAGAAACTTAATTTTCTTACTTGATTATCTTTTTGTTTTACAGTTTTCTTCCAGGTTATGTCTTGGGGAATGGGGTTTATTTTTCATACCAGTAGATTCATTGAATTATTGTTCAAAGAAAAATCTCTCTTCCTCATATAAACTGTATGCTCCTACCTCTGTAAGTAAAAAGCCTATCTCCAGAATTTTTTTGGAATATAGCTACTTTACCCTCCTTGAAACAGTAATAATGAAAAAAATTAGTGGTGCAGATTGAAATGGAAAACTGGTAGAAAGTAGAAAAGATAAAGATTTGATTTTAATAAAAAGGAGTGAAAACAATTTTTGACCTGTAGACCCAATTTTTGACCTGTACTAAATTCACAGAAGATCATCAATGGGCTTCAGTGTATATTTTATTCCTTGAATTCTGGAAATCAAAAGTAAATTCATTCCTTTTGATCTTATTTTTACATAGGTCACCATTTTTCTTTCATCTGATATTGTAACATTTTCAAATAAAGTCCCTGCTACCTTTCTTTTATATTGGCAGATCACTGAAATCTATAAAATGAAACTAAAGGAAGCATCACTATCAGAATCCACGTTTTGCTAGTTCTCTAAGACAAGCATTAAGTATGGGGCACTCAATATATTGGCAGTGAAATGGGACTCCCCACCCCCAAAAGAACAGTCATGATATTAGAAATGGAAGCTGATCTTTATTTACTGTGGGGTCGGAAAACGGACAAGATGTAGTTGGTATTTCTTAACTCTTTCCTTGTTTCACTCAGACCCTATAGCAGACTAAAAACCATTGCCCAAGTATCAGCAGATTAAAGAGACCGAATTCATTCTTTATTATGCATTTGTATATTCGTTAGTGAGAGGAAAATTGGGATGCTCTGGAGGTTCAACTGCTCCTCACTTTGGGTAGTTTGGCTGAGGACTGGCTCAGCAGGTTGAGTTAGATTTACTAAAAATTAGGATACCCATCACAGGTTCAGAAGGCACTACTTTCTAACATGGCTACTTCTCCAACCATTGCTACATAAACGTGTTATGGGGTGGGGGACCCTCTCTACTAGAATGTTAGCCATGGGATGTAAATAAAGACCATTTATGACTGTTCTAAGTAGCAGGTCATAGAGTTCAGAAGATTCCTTGCACTCCACTACTTCTCAGCTTGTAACTCATCCCCATCGCAGTAAATCATATATCTATAGGATTTCCATAGATATAAGATTCTATATTTCTATACTTCTATCTATATTTCTATAGATACAGGATTCTGTAATCTATAGGATATCTATATCTATACCATGTGACATGAATGGTTTGTATCTGTCATCCCTTTAGGCAACATTCATTCCACAAATATTTACTGAGTGCCTACCATGTGCCAGGCACTATTTTAATTCCTGAGATACCTCAGTGAACAAAACAAAGAGTTCTGTCCTTCTGGGGGTTAAATTTTAGTGGTGGTAGTCAAGGTGGAAGGAGACGAAACAATAAATATGAGAGGTAATTTATATAATATGTTAAAAGGCAGAAGTACTATGGAAAACAAAATGTAGAAAGGGGTAGAGAGGGATCAGGGGTTGATGTCAGTTTGGAAACAGCGATCGACATGTAGCTTGGCTGTGGATAAATTGTACTATATACACTCTTTAAGACAGAGTTTGTGTTTTTTTTCATCCATGTATCCCTAGCACAGTACCCAAAATATAGTAGGTGGCTGAAGATTGTTTGTTGAATTAATTTTTCTGATGCAATTTAGAATACGTAAAGTGATTTGTCAGGTCTTATTTGTAAGCAGCATTACCTCAGCACTTTTCTAACTCAAGGACATTCCTCTGCTTCTGCAAAAAAATATGTGACACATATTCATTTTAAGGAAACCTCGTTAGGAAATAATGTTCTATGCCATCACCTTCAATTTAGTTAATGTCTCCACTGAAGATTGGGTCACTGTGCTCTTTCTAGCGTCTGGCAAAATATAGCATATAGCCTAAGAAGAGTTGGCCATTTTACCCTCAGAAATGGAGGCTACAAACAAATTGTCAGGTCTGTGTTGTAACATGGACATAGTTCTTGTGAACAAAAATGAAAGAAACACAAATTCTGCCAAAAATCAAGGTGCATCTGTATATACTAGCTTTGAAGATTGAATTCGGTTAGAATTCTGACAATAGAGATATTACCACTGTTCCTAATAGGCAGCTGGTGAGCTTTCAACCACCTTCTGTTTTAATTAGGGTTGAGATTGTGCTACCGTACCAGAATGGCCCAAAATACAGTGGTGTTAAAAGGATACAAATCTATTTTGCTTTCAAATGAAATGTGACCAGTTTAGCCCACATGGGCAGATCTACCATCGACTGGCCATTTTCCATGCCTGTATGGTCAAATCCAAGATTCTGCCATGTCCTGAGTTCCAGCCAGCAGATAGGAGAAAGAGAGTATAGAAAAGTCACACCCAGTGTTTTAAAATTCAGACCTGGAAGTGGCAAACATCATTTCCTCTAATTGTCCATTTGTGAGAAGTATATCTCATGCCCACATCTAACTGCAAGGGAGGCTGGGAAGCAGAGTGTAGCAGTGCGGTCATGGGCTGATTGATGGAAGAAGGGGAGAATATATTTTGGTGGGCAATTTGCTGTTTCCTTCATAATCTCTGAATCAATACAACATAAGAATGAATGCATGCGGAAAGGCCGTTACAGGATTACACCAAGATAAAGCGACATCTCTCATCCCCATCCCCGGTGTCCCCTGGAAGCTCTTGTAAAGCAAATTAATACTTTCAGTGCCCCAGTACTAACAACGTAAGCCGACTTGGTAAGTGCTGCTGAGTCTCAGACGATTCCATATGAAGATCATGAGAAGGTGCTGAATGTGACACAATAAACACAGAAAAATCAAAATACACCAAAAAACACTTCTAATTTGATTCTGTTCTTCTCTTTCCAAAAAAGACACTGAACCCTCTCAAAGTCCTTGATGCCGTGCCTCTTAGTCAATATGCAGGCCAATGACTACACATTTTTTGTTTGCAAAGGAATAGGTAGAAATTACTGTTGACTTTATCCTGTTTATACTGATAGTTAATGATGGTACTTACAAGAGGTTTCAGAGATAAAAGAAAATCTGGAAAAAAAAATTGCTGGAAATCATATGGCTCAACTCATGAATTGCACTGCAGGCAGACAAATTATTTCTTGGCTGTAAAAATTGTCCAACTATCTTTTTGCTCCCTAAAGCTGATCTTGACAAGGATTCATTGATCCTTAATATGGAATACTTCAGATGACAAAAATCAAAACCAGTAAAGATTGATTTGGCAGCCTACAGATAGATCACCTTGGAATGAATGGGCCAAGAGTCTGAACCGAAGATAATCCTCCAGCTCCTTTCAATTTTTTTTTTTTTTCATTATGGAGTCCATAAGATTTAAATCTGGAACCACCAAAAGGAAGTATTCATTCAGAATAAATACAGACACAGAGAAAAGACACATCAACTCAAAAACAAATGTATATGGTATTAAAAATAGAGATAGCACTGAAGTTCTTTTATGAACATCTTTTGGCTCAGTTTCTATAGAGTCAACACTATGTTTACCTGCAACTTTGTATCAGGCAGACAAAATGGTTTGCAAAGGAGCAAATAATGTATTTGTGGAATAAAAGGAATGTAGAGGAAAATGGTATCACTAGACTACTCCCAATTTATTGACTTTGGTGAGACATTTGTATCTCTGGAGTCCAGTTCTTTTTTGTAAAATGGGGGACAATTATGCTTATCTTCCACAAATATCATACCAATCCAGTGAGGTAATACAAGTGAATATGTCCTGTTAAGCATTAAATTCTGCACACCTATGAAGTTTGATATTATTTATTATTTTGCAGGGATTCTAGGACAAATGATTTCTTAACAACATAATTGCTGGTCCCAGAATTGCTGTTAGTCTGAATGTGACTTTCAAACATTTCCTCTACTTCAACTATTTCCTCATTTTCCTCTCATCTTATCTGATATGTCTGTTCTGTCTACATTATCCCCCCAAAATCCTACTTCCCTATTCTCCAAATGCCATCTCTCTGCCTACCAGATAAGGAACACTATCTATCTGTGTTCCCTTGTTAATCTGTTGACCTTTAAGCACAGTTGTGTTTCATTAGGAGGGCATGTACTTTGAGGCAAACATTTTCCACTGGTTTAATTTTAGCTGTAAGAGAGACACGGGAGGTGTATCACCAAAAGAGGTCACAGACACAGAGGGGGAGAGAAAGACACTCTGCAGCACATTCCTCTGGTATCATCTGGTATTTAATTTTCTGCAGCAGAGATCTATGCTGTACTGATTTCATGGAAAATACAGAAAGAGATAAAACAATAGAGCATTTCAGCACTCCTTCCAGGAGGGTACACTGCCAGGGCATTAGGAGCACAAAATAGAAATCAGTTTGAATAGATTATGGTTGAATAGATTGGTTTCACAGGATCCCAGTTACACCAGTTTTTAACTGGGTAACTCTGGGCACATCGAAAGCTTTCTGAACCTCGTTTTCTTTCTCTGTTAGGAAGGAATAACTGTGACTTTCTGGTGTGATTATTATGAGGATTAAATGTTAGTATTACATGTGAAAAGTTCTGGCCTAAAGTGGGTTCTTAATAAATATTATTTACTTATACATTTATAAACATTTGTTTATAAATGTATAGCTCTCAGTGGATACTGGCCATGTGCCTTTACTGAGATACAGAGAGCTCAAAGAAGAGGCACACTATTCAGTTGCTGAAGACTTAAGCTATGGTTACATAAAGTCTAAAGAGTACTAGAGTCCAGACTCGCAGGAAAGCAAGATATCCTTCTGTGTATCATCCATGAATGGCAAATATCCAGCCTCTGATTAAACTCAACAAGGGACAGGATGTTCATTAGCTACAAAGCAATTCATTCCTTTTAAGAACACTTCTAACTATTAGAAAGAGCTTGCTTTTTTTTTTTTTTTAACATCCTAATTGGAGTATAATTGCTTTACAATGGTGTGTTAGTTTCTGCTGTATAACAAAGTGAATCAGCTATACATATACATATGTCCCCATATCTCCTCCCTCTTGCGTCTCCCTCCCACCCTCCCTATCCCACCCCTCTAGGCGGACACAAAGCAACAAGCTGATCTCCCTGTGCTATGTGGCTGCTTCCCACTAGCTATCTATTTTACAATTGGTAACGTATATATGTCCATGCTACTCTCTCACTTCGTCCCAGTTTACCCTTCCCTCTCCCCGTGTCCTCAAGTCCATTCTCTATGTCTACGTCTTTATTGCTGTCCTGCCCCTAGAACCATTTTTTTTTTTTTTTAGATTCCATATATGTGTGTTAGCATACAGTATTTGTTTTTCTCTTTCTGACTTACTTCACTCTGTATGGCAGTCTCTAGGTCCATCCACCTCACTACAAATAACTCAATTTCGTTCCTTTTTATGGCTGAGTAATATTCCATTGTATATATGTGCCACATCTTTTTTATCCATTCATCTGTCAATGGACACGTAGGTTGCTTCCATGTCCTGGCTATTGTAAATAGAGCTGCAACGTACACTGGTACATGACTCTTTTTGAATGATGGTTTTCTCTGGGTATATGCCCAGTAGTGGGATTGCTGGGTCAGATGGTAGTTCTATTTTTAGTCTTTTGAGGAAACTCTATACAGTTCTCCATAGTGGCTGTACCAGTTTACAGTCCCACCAACAGTGCAAGGGGGTTCCTTTTTCTCCACAACCTTTCCAGCTTTTATTGTTTGTAGGTTTTTTGATGACGGCCATTCTGACTGGTGTGATGTGATACCTCATTGTAGTTTTTTGATTTGCGTTTCTCTAATGATTAGTGATGTTGAGCATCCTTCCATGTGTTTTTGGCAACTGGTATATCTTCTTTGGAGAAATGTCTATTTAGATCTTCTGCCCATTTTTGGACTGGGCTGTTTGTTTTTTTGTTATTGAGCTGCGTAAGCTGCTTGTATATTTTGGAGATTAATCCTTTGTCAGTTGCTTTGTCTGCAAATATTTTCTTCCATTCTGTGGGTTGGCTTTTTGTCTTGTTTATGGTTTCCTTTGCTGTGCAAAAGTTTTCAGTTTCATTAGATCCCATTTGTTTATTTTAGTTTTTGTTTCCATTTCTTTAGGAGGTGGGTCAAAAAGGACCTTGCTGTGATTTATGTCATGGAGTGTTCTGCTATGTTTTCCTCTAAGAGTTTTATAGTGTCTGGCCTTACATTTAGGTCTTTAATCCATTTTGAGTTTATTTTTGTGTATGGTGTTAGGGAGTGTTCTATTTTCCTTCTTTTACATGTAGCTGTCCAGTTTTCCCAGCACCACTTAGTGAAGAGGCTGTCTTTTCTCCACTGTATATTCTTGCCTCCTTTATCAAAAATAAGGTGACCATATATGTGTGGGTTTATCTCTGGGCTTTCTGTCCTGTTCCATTGATCTATATTTCTGTTTTTGTGCCAGTACCATTCTATCTTGATTACTGTAGCTTTGTAGTATAGTCTGAAGTCTGGGAGCCTGATTCCTGCAGCTCCATTTTTCTCTCTCAAGATTGCTTTGGCTATTGGGGGTCTTTTGTGTTTCCATACAAATTGTGAAATTTTTTGTTCTAGTTCTGTGAAAAATGCCAGTGGTAGTTTGATAGGGATTGGATTGAATCTGTAGATTGCTTTGGGTAGTATAGTCATTTTCACAATGTTGATTCTTCCAATCCAAGAACGTGGTATATCTTTCCATCTCTTTGTATCATCTTTAATTTCTTTCATCAGTGTTGTATAGTTTTCTGCATACAGGTCTTTTGTCCCTTTAGGTAGGTTTATTCCTAGGTATTTTATTCCTTTTGTTGTAATGGTAAATGGGAGTGTTTCCTTAATTTCTCTTTCAGAGTTTTCATCGTTAGTGTATAGGAATGCAAGAGATTTCTGTGCATTAATTTTGTATCCTGCAACTTTGCCAAATTCATTGATTAGCTCTAGTAGTTTTCTGGTAGCATCTTTAGGATCGTCTATGCATAGTATCCCATCATCTGCAAACAGTGACGGTTTTACTTCTTTTTTTCTGATTTGGATTCCTTTTGTTTCTTTTTCTTCTCTAACTGCTGTGGCAAAAACTTCGAAAACTATGTTGAATAATAGTGTTGAGAGTGGGCAGCCTTGTCTTTTTCCTGATCTTAGTGGAAATGGATTCAGTTTTTCACCATTGAGAACAATGTCGGCTGTGGGTTTGTCATCAATGGCCTTTATCTTATCAAAGAACCGGCTTTTGGTTTTATTGATCTTTGCTATCATTTCCTTCATTTCTTTTTCATTTATTTCTGGTCTCATATTTCTGATTTCTTTCCTCCTGCTAACTTTGGGGATTTTTTGCTCTTCTTTCTCTAATTGCTTTAGGTGCAAGGTTAGCTTGTTTATTTGAGATGTTTCCTGTTTCTTAAGGTAGGATTATATTGCTATAAACTTCCCTTTTAGAACTACCTTTGCTGCATCCCATAGGTTTTGGGTTGTTGTGTTTTCATTCTCATTTGTTTCTAGATATTTTTTGATTTCCTCTTTGATTTCTTCAGTGATCTCTTGGTTATTTAGTAGTGTATTGTTTAGCCTTCATGTGCTTGTATTTTTTACAGATTTTTTTTCCTGTAATTGATATCTAGTCTCATAGCATTGTGGTCAGATAAGATACTTCATATGATTTCAATTTTCTTAAATTTGCCAAGGCTTCATCTGTGACCCAAGATATGATCTACCCTGGAGAATGTTCCATGAGCACTTGAGAAGAAAGTGTAATCTGCTCTTTTTGGATGGAATGTCCTATAAGTATCAGTTAAGTCCATCTTGTTTAATGTATCATTTAAAGCTTGTGTTTCCTTATTTATTTTCATTTTGGATGATCTGTCCATTGGGGAAAGTGGGTTGTTAAAGTCCCCTACTATGATTGTGCTACTGTCGACTTCCCCTTTTATGGCTCTTAGCATTTGCTGTATGTATTGAGGTGCTCCTTTGCTGGGTGCATAAATATTTATAATTGTTATGTCTTCTTGGATTTTTCCCTTGATCATTATGTAGTGTCCTTCTTTGTCTCTTATAATAGTCTTTATTTTAAAGTCTATTTTGTCTGATATGAGAATTGCTACTCCAGCTTTCTTTTGATTTCCATTTGCATGGAATATCTTTTTCCATGCCCTCACTTTCAGTCTCTATGTGTCCCTAGGTCTGAAGTGGGTCTCTTGTAGACAGCATATAAATGGGTCTTGTTTTTGTATCCATTCAGCCAGTTCATGTCTTTTGGTTGGAGCATTTAATCCATTTACATTTAAGGTAATTATCAATATGTATGTTCCTATTTTCATTTTCTTAATTGTTTTGGGTTTGTTATTGTAAGTCTTTTCCTTCTCTTCTGTTTCCTGCCTAGAGAAGTTCCTTTAGCATTTTTTGTAGAGCTGGTTTGGTGGTGCTGAATTCTCTTAACTTTTACTTATCTGTAAAGGTTTAATTTTTCCATCGAATCTGAATGAGATCCTTGCTGGGTAGAGTAATCTTTGTTATAGGTTTTTCCCTTTCATCACTTTAAATATGTCCTGCCAGTCCCTTCTGGCTTGCAGAGTTTCTGCTGAAAGATCAGCTGTTAACCTTATGGGGATTCCCTTGTATGTTAATTGTTGCTTCTCCCTTGCTGCTTTTAATATTTTTTCTTTGTATTTAATTTCTGATAGTTTGAGTAATATGTGTCTTGGCATGTTTCTCCTTGGATTTGTCCTTTATGGACTCGCTGTGCTTCCTGGACTTGATTGATTATTTCCTTTCCCATATTAGGGAAGTTTTCACCTGTAATCTCTTCAGATATTTTCTCAGTCCTTTTTTTTTTTTCCTCTTCTTCTTCTGGGACCCCTATAATTCGAATGTTAGTGCGTTTAATGTTGTCCCAGAGGTCTCTGAGATTGTCATCAATTCTTTTCATTCTGTTTTCTTTATTCAGCTCTGTGGTAGTTTTTTCCACTATTTTATCTTCTAGGTCACTTATCCGTTCTTCTGCCTCAGTTATTCTGCTATTGATTCCGTCTAGAGAATTTTAAATTTCATTTATTGTGTTGTTCATCATTGTTTGTTTGCTCTTTAGTTCTTCTAGGTCCTTGTTAAATGTTTCTGTATTTTCTCCATTCTGTTTCCAAGATTTTGGATCATCTTTACTCTCATTACTCTGCATTCTTTTTCAGGTAGACTGCCTAGTTCCTCTTCATTTGTTTGGTCTGGTGGGTTTTTACCTTGCTTCTTCATCTGCTGCATATTTCTTTCTCTTTTCATTTTGCTTAACTTTCTGTGTTTGGGGTCTCCTTTTTGCAGGCTGCAGGTTAGTAGTTCCCGTTGTTTTTGGTGTTTGCTCCCAGTGGGTAAGGTTGGTTCAGTGGGTTGTGTAGGTTTCCTGGTGGAGGGTACTGGTGCCTGTGTTCTAGTGGATGAGCCTGGATCTTGTCCTTCTGGTGGGCAGGACCACGTCTGGTGGTGTGTTTTGGGGTGTCTGTGACCTTATTATGATTTTAGGCAGCCTCTCTGCTAATGGGTGGGGTTGTGTTCCTGTCTTGCTAGTTGTTTGGCATAGGGTGTCCAACACTGTAGTTTGCTGGGCGTTGAGTGGAGCTGCATCTTAGTGTTGAGAAGATCTCTGGGAGAGCTTTTGCCGTTTGCTATTACTTGGGGCCGGGAGGTCTCTGGTGGACCAGTTGTCCTGGACTCGGCTCTCCCACCTCAGAGGCTCAGGCCTGACACCCGGCCAGAGCACCAAGACTCTGTCAGCCATACGGCTCTTTTGGGAAGTCTGAGGTCTTCTGCCAGCATTCAGTAGATGTTCTGTAGGGGTTGTTCCACATATAGATGTAGTTTTGATGTATTTGTGGGGAGGAAGGTGATCTCCATATCTTACTCCTCTGCCATCTTGAAGGCGCCCCTCAGAATGAACTTGCTTACACTTCATTGAAATCCACCTTTTCATAAATTCCAGCCATGAATCCTATGTCTTCCTATTACAATATTAAAGATGAAGGTGAATCATCATTATTTCATGAAACACCTATGAAAAAAACGAAGACAAGATCATGCCAGATTTAAGTCTTCTCTTGTTTTATTTCTTGATTCTCTTATGATATAATTTGGAACCCTCTACTGGCCTAGTTTACTCTAGTTTTTAATGTATTGTCTTGTTTTTAATGTATAGGAACCAGGTTTGAACACAGTGCTATATGTGTGGCCAAATACAATGAGTCTCTTTTCTTTTTTAATTAGCATGTGGTGCATTTATAAATGTAATCTAAGTTTGCAGTTTATGTTTACCTTCCACTAGGAGCAACACATGCTTTTATTCAAACCAGGACACTTTTGAGCATGGAAGATGTGCTTTTAGCATTTACACTTGGAAAACAGACATTAACTGGAATTATTAAGGCTAACAAGGACAGGCCATCTTCCTACAGCAAAAGTGTCCTCCCCTTCTGTTCTGTTCTCTCTCCCTTTCTCTCCTGTATTTCTCACCTAAATGGTCTCTTCTCTGGTTTATTCTGGTAGTTCATGGAAGTTTATGAAATTCAACTGCATAAGTCTTGTTCTAGTATACTGTATATACTCTAACGTCTTCTAACAGATACGCTTTTGGTACATACAGTGTTCATTGCTCTATTTCACATCTCATTAACACACCAGGTTTGTGTAATCTCTTTTGGAAAAATGTCAAGCTTCCTTTCCTATAGCCTTCTCTGTACATTAGAATACTATAACCATCTGAGACTGTTAAAATTACCCTGGTGTTTATACTTTTCTCTTGAATTAATGCTTCCCATATATATCTGCTGCTTTTGAGTATTCCCAGCTTCATCAGTTTATCTGAGTAATTCTCTCTTAAATTTCAGGTTGTTACTTTCCAATCACATCATCAAGTCTACAAATAATTATATCAAATTGCATTTGTTTAATACTTTATACATTGCAAAATTGATTTCATATTTGCATTTGAGTGTTCCAACAACTCTTGAGCAAGGCTGAAAAAGTATAATTATCTCATCTTTACAGAGAAAGATGAATGACTTAAATTCAAATCTTTAGTTTCTATTCTGGTGTTCTTTCAACCATACCATAATGTTTTCTTCTTTCTTATCATTCAATAAATACCTCTGCCTTTTTGCCCATTTTAATGTGCTGAGTGATACATTTGTAAGAAAACAAGTAGTTATTCAACATCATCTAAATACTTTCTTTTCCTAAGCCGTGAGACTCAACTTGAAGAAAATTTGCAAATAGTACATATGTCTCTATGTTTTTATCCTTCTCCCCGTGGAATAAAAATTACTAGATATAGATTCTGTCTCTCCCCATATATTTTTGCCTTATTTTTTAGTTCATGTGAATAAGCAAAATTGGTAGAAGTTGGTGGGTTCAGGAAATATAAGCAAGTTCTCTATGAGATGCTACACATTGTTGTACTTCTACGTTATTGGTCTATCAAATGGACACATGAACTACTTTAAACTCCTTTTCTAAGGGATACCTGTCACTACCAGACAATGGACACACCTCATCTTATTTCAAGCATATCCTGTACTTGGAAAGCCTGCTACTTATTTCTTTAGAAGATCCTGATTCACCTTATTTGGAAAGGTCGTCATGTCTGAAACGTGGATCCCAGGATGCAGTTTTTCTCCTCCTCTTTGTTAACATTATTTTGTTCTGCAGAGTACTGAAGTTAGGTTCACTCCCTTTAGCTCACTCTTTTGTCTTTACTTCTGCTTTCTTAGTAGCAACCCTTCATACTTCCCAATATGTCAAAAATAGAAACTTACCCCTTAAGCATTTTTATCTCTTCACTAGCAGATATTTTATCTATGGTACGAGTTATAATGTAACTCCTCCCCTTCCTTCCTGCTGGCCTTTAAGACTAGATGTTTGTAATGAGGATGAGTAGTGGAGACAATTCCGGCCCCATCAAAGGAGACATTTAATCTGAATGTTCTAAGTCTTTTTCTTACTCAGACTTCCTTTGCTGCCACTGTTCAATTCTGGTCTTTTGGCAAGATTTGAACCCCAGGAAGAGAAGTATTATCACATTATCTCAGGCATCATACATCCTGATTACTCTTTATATGGCTCCAAGACCAATTCTGATCCACAAAAAGTGAAGAGTGTGTCCCTGGATCAAGAGTCCAAATCCCAACTCTTAGAAATTAGCCACATGACCTTGGGCTTGCCACTTGATCCTTCTGAGCATCAGCTTCTTCCCCTATTTAACGTGAAGGGGTTGAACTAGCTGCTCCCCAATGTTTTCTCCTACTTTGACATTAGCTTATTCAGACCATGAATAAGGTATTTCATGTGTGGCTTTGAGTATCACACAGTGGTCCTCTCCTTGGTTGGGAGTGATGGGCTTGATGACCAGGAGGTGGTAATTGACGCTCAGTGGTGTTGCTTATAAGAGAATGATTTACTTCTTTTCATCTCCTAACAACTGCTCGTCGTTCATTTTGTCTTAACATTCATTTCACGTATTTCTTTCTAGAGTATTAAATGCATAGAAAAATCACTTTACTTGAAGAGATTTTTTTTAAGCTTTCACATTCATAATTCATCATTGAGATTCTGGAACTTTAGAAGATTTGTGGACTTTAATATTCTATGCTCTTCAGAGTTTGTGTCTGTGAATATATTTGTCCATGATAGAGTCTGGGTACCTGCAGATAAGAAGTACACATCTCTCAAAGGTAAAAGTCTCTCTATCTACTTTTAGGTGGTTTCTGTCTCCTATTTATCACAAGTTTTTTCCCCAGGTGCCCAATATTTCCTAGGGTCCAATATTTCACAAGCCTTGTGGCATCGCTGTGAGATGGGTAACAAACCAATTTATATTTTATAGATACTAAAACTGAGGCACAGAGAAAGTATGTGATCTGTTCCAGCACTCCAGCAGCTCAGCAAGGAATGGCAGAATAAAGATCAAGAAAAGAAATAACCTAATTCCTCTGTGATTCTTTTTTGCTGAGCATCAGAGCACCACAGGGCTGACAGAACCTCTGAGAAACTGTCAGCCTACTACCCTCTTTGTAGGGAAGCCTATCTGTGGGTTTATTCAGTAGAGATGGCAAGCTCCTGACTATAATCTATACCAGTGCTTAACATTCTTCATTACTAGAATGTTCTTCCTCAGACTTTACCATCATCCACACCATATGCTGGCACTTATCATGTCATGCCTCGAACCCTGTAACAGCCTTCTGACTAGGCTGTTACAGTAATTCCTCTCCTCCACTCCCCCTTTCCACCCACCTCACCCAGTTTATTCTGCATTCTGTGTCCAGTGATCTTCCTTAAGGCACTATTTCACGGCACCACTTGAGTGTGTAAAGGCTTCCTGTTTCCCAACACATTGGGTCTATGATTCTCTGCCTGCCATTCAAGGCCATCCACAGTTGAACTCTGCTCCATCCATTATTCAACCATCATTTTCCTATCATATCCCCAGTCCAGATATGCGGATCTCTTTTATTCTTTCCTCAGGATCTCATGTTGCTTTTAAATCTTAGTCTTCTCGTGCCCTCCTTGAAGCCTCTGTTGACTGCTCTAGCTGTGGTAATCTCTTTGCTGTTTTAACACTAATTGTCCTTGTGGGTAGTGTTATCTACAGTCATTCTCTCATTGTATTTGTGTGTCACTTTAGTCCATCTGGACCATTAAGCGTCCTAGAGTGCAGGGACTGTGTCTTCTTTTTGTCTTACAATAGTACAAAGCACAATAAATGAGGATCATAAAACAACGTTCTCAATAAGTACTAGTTGACTCTTTGAAATTCAGGGAATTGGATTTGTCAGTTATATGTGTGTGTGTATGCACGTGTGTTTGTGTGTGTGTGTATTTATGAGTGGACTTTCTACTTTTGAAACAGAAATAGAGTTACAAGTGTAGAAAACAAACTTATGGTTACTGGGGGTAAGGGAGGGGGGATAAACTGGGAGATTGGGATAGACATATACACACTACTATATATAAAATAGATAACTAATAAGGACCAACTGTATAGCACAGGAAACTCTACTGAGTACTACTCTGTAATGGCCTATATGGGAAAAGAATCTAAAGGAGTGTGGATATATGTATATGTACAACTGATTCACTTTGCCGTACACCTGAAACTAACACAACATTGTAAATCAACTATACGCCAATAAATTTTTTTAAAAGGTCATAGATAAAGAGAAAAGTATATTTAGTTTTTTGGATTTTTTGAGTATAATTTATCCTCAATTATCACCTGAATTTCAGATGCCTTCCAGAGTCCTCCTTCCTTTAACTGGAAGTTGCTTTGCTGCATATGAGCAATATCTTCCTTGTTGAAGTGGTGTGGCATTTGCTTTCCATTCTGATTTCCCTCTCATGCTCTGAGCATCCCAACCCTTGCCTTTCATTCTCTACAATACAAGACTAAATCTCAAATTTGGGTATTGTATGAACTGGCATATGACCAAGGTTCATATTTTATAAGCAGCTGGAATTCATTGGAAATATTGACATAATAATATAAACTTTCTTTTTCTTAATTTTGAAGGCAGATAAAGTATGAACAGACCTTACCACAGAGGAAAATTAGGCAGTCTTCATTTTGTGAATATTGGTTTAATCTAGAAGTTATGTAATATTTAAAATGTCTCAATTTTAACATGTGAGTGTTTCTTCTGATTCCATGGGGTTGTGTTTAGAAATTCTGGAAGTTTTATTACATAAAAAATTATAAAACCTCATACATAGGCCCTTTTGAGTCTGAATTAGAGGATTCTGTTCATCCAGTATAGCAGTCTACCCAGCAAAAATTCATTCTTTCTTGGCATCTGCCCAAAACTTGTTTATGCTCTTTGAGAGGATAATTGTTGTAAAGCTCTGATTCTTTAATGTTTTCTTCTTATGCTAGATTGAAACAATTCACAGTAATTTCCACCCATTGCTTCTGTACTCTAAGGAGCACTGTCCAGTAGAACTTTTTTTCCATGATTAAAGTGTTCTCTATCTGCACTGCCCAATATGGTAGCCACTAGCCACATATGGCTTTGAGTATAGCAACTTGAGGAACTGAATTTTAAACCTATTTAATTGTACTTAATTTAAATTTGAACTTAAATAATCACGTGTGGCTAATGGCTACTGCATTGAACAACACAACTCTAGCATTTTGCAGAATGAGCCAGCCATCCCTTTCACATGCCAATTCTCCAAAAATTTTGAGAGGATTTGATCTGTGTATATTCTTTTTAGGACATTCTTTGTTTCCTCATTAATAGGTTTACACTTTAGAACGTATTTTGTTGCTGCTGCTGTGGCTGCTGTTGTTAAAATCCTCTATTTTTTCTGAAGTCCCTTCTAACTCATAGATTCTGTGATTGTTTCTAGATGTTCCCTGGAGTTGTTTAGCAATTGCAGTCTTTGTATATATAAAGCACTCTGAATTCACTGAAAGAAACAGATTGACATATAAATTGCTGAATTTGGAGGCATTTGAAGACATAGGGGACATAAGACTTAAATGTTCTCAACTAGAGACAGTAGTTCCCCACTGGGGACATGTGGCCATGTCTGGAGATTTGTTTTGATTGTCACGACTTGGGGGGAGGGGCTTCTGGTAGCCAGTGGATACAGGATGGGGGTGTTGCTAAATTTGCACAGGACGAAGCCCCTGCAACAAAGAACTATGCAGCCCCAAATGTCCATAGTGCTGAAGTTGAGAAAGTCTGATTTACACAGTCATTTAAGGAAGAGGTATCATTTATTTATAGACACATAAAGACGTCATTCATTTGAAAAGAAGGAGAGATTATTACACAAAACTGCTTGGGAAGGTACTAAGTTTGTAAAGTTTTATAACTTTATAAATGCACGTTTGCCTCTGAATTCTCTCTTCCATATCGAGGGCCCTATGGAGTCAGTGAGAACAGTGATAAATTTGTTAATCTAAGAACATTTTACTAAGTTCTTTACTTCTTTCTTTTCCCTCTGAAGCTCTCATTGTGCATCTTGTTATTAGCATTGTTAGACAGTCCTAATTTTAGTCCTCATCTGTGTTTTCGTTTTCACCAGCACTATCTGTATTAGAACAAAGCCGCTGTTCAAATGAGTCCAGGTGTAAATGACATGATATTGTGAAGTCAACTTCTTCAGATGATACTTGATGGGACTCCTCTCTCCTTGGTAGTATTTTATTTGGTAGTGTGAGGCCAGTTAATCTTTCTCCCTCATCTAGAGGCAGGAAATAATTAATACAACCTGGGGGGAGAGCCTGGCGAGCTGGTCAGTATGAAATCTGACACCTAGTGAAATGTGCTTCATTTTCCGGTTTCAGCCCTAGCGTGAAATTTCCCTAGGTTCAGAGAAAGGTTCATCAAATCTTGGCAAATCTCTCCGTAAACTGGGTAGTGTCAGATTCCAAAAGAAATGTGGAAGTTTTACCTGGCTTCAAATTTCTAGTGTTAAAAGTTTCAGCAGTCCAAGCAAGAAGGTTCCTTGCAATGTCAAGAAAAATCCCAGTTTCTTATTTTGGATAACTAATTGGAAGGGACAATTGATTGAGAATAAAATCTCCAGCGAGACACATTTCATAGCAACCTATCCAGCCTCATTCAGATCACGCAGTAGTTTTCAATGGACCTGGATGCTACGACGGCACCAGCAAATTCACATTGTTCATTATCACATCATATCATAAGTTTCCCACATTCAAAGCCAAGCTAAGGAGAAAATATTCTCCCAGAGGGTTTTTCAAAGTTCACGTGAAAGAAGAATGCATGGGACATTTCCTATCAAGTTCCAAAAAGTAGAAAATAATGTATAATTATAAGAATCCAGAGAAAATCCCTAAAATATTGTTCATGAATTAAGTTCTAGCAGGCTCTGAAGGTGAACAGAGAGGTCACATTGCCAAGTTCTAATAGTAGTTCTGGACTCTGAAATAAAAATGTAGAAAACCTTGTCCTGATTTGAGTAGATTCAAGATCTGATATACTGCATGCATTATTTATTTATTTATTTTATTGAACTATAGTTAATTTACAATGTTGTGTTAGTTCCTGCATGCAGTTTAAAAATCTTGCAGAACCTTCATACATCCACTTAGTACCAAAGGGCTGCCTTGCCCAGTTCCCAGGGGGCTCTAGGCAAGCTGATTGCAGCCCTGCTAAGTCAGAGAAGGGAAGCTGCCTTTCTAGCGTGTTGCTCCTTTTAAAGGAGCTACATCCTGCCAGGGCCTTGGAATCATTACAGCCTCATGATAAAATTTCTGGCAATTTAATTAACACAAAGACATTTGACTAGTTTCTAGTGTTTTGTAATCTCCTTCTGTCTGAATACCATATAACCAAGGACATTCAAATGGAACAGAATTAGCCTACTTTAAGGACACCTGAAACAAATTCATACATGCTGAAGTTATTTAATCATTGGGGCTGAGAAATGGATGTGGTTAAGATGATGAACAGACTTTCTCCATAGTGCTTTTGATTGAAGGGAGTGCTCCTATAGAGATATTGATCTCTGGGATAAATAAAAACACGGGATTAAAATCACATTGATTATCAATAACTACGCCTCCTTTTTCATTGAAAACAATACAGGGTCCATCAAATCAGGTCTATAGCCACAAATCAAAGGCCATTTTTCCATGTCCAAACATGGGGAAAAAATGTTGTTACCAAATCTATCTTTTCAGTCACTCCCATAACATAGGTAGCAACTGCTGTCAGCAGTGACGCGGGCTAACATGAGGAGTGATGATAGGTTATTCTTTCTTGGTCTCTTTGGTGATCAAGCACGCGGCAATTGTGATTGATTGCTGTCTCATAGTGGTTTGTTTTGTTTTTTTTTGAGAGCGATGTTCTAAAAGATTTCCTAAGGCCGAATCTAAAATAGCATAGTGAACAAAATTATAAATTTACCCCAATAATTGATGCTAAAAACTAATTTTCAAAATATTCCTGAAGAAATCATATCTTTTGAATCAGCTTACTAGGAAATTGTTCTAATTGTTCCAACGAAAGTACTGCTCTTAAAAATAATCTGGGGTGTTCCGTTTTGATTAGTGGTGAATGGGGTTTAAGACCTGGCAAAATTCAAATCCATTCGGCAATGCCTTGGCCTCAATATCTTTCTTTGAAATGAAAGCAAGCTGTGAGTAAGGGCTTGCACTGATCTGTAACACAAACAGTGGGATTGGCTCCCAGCAAACAATGATGGTTTCCTTTGGCTACGTGCAGACATGTGGTGGCCCATTTGGGTGAACCAATTTTTTTTTTTTTTTTTTTTTTGCGGTACGCGGCCCTCTCACTGTTGTGGCCTCTCCCGTTGCGGAGCACAGGCTCCGGACTCACAGGCTCAGCGGCCATGGCTCACGGGCCCAGCCGCTCCGCGGCATGTGGGATCTTCCCAGCCCGGGGCACGAACCCGTGTCCCCTGCATCGGCAGGCAGACTCTCAACCACTGCGCCACCAGGGAAGCCCTGAACCAATTCTTTGACTTGAGAAAAGAGAGTCCACTTGTAGGGGTCCAGGAAGAGCTGAGTCATGGCAGCATAAGAATGAGTGAGGGGACAAAGTCTGCATCACAATAGGATTTTCTCTAACTCCAGGCCCCTGACCCAGTACAAAGAAGGATGCCCTTCTCTCCAGAAAGTCAGAGAGCAGCAAAACTCTGTATTTTCCTGAAGGGGACAATTTAGTATCCTGCTAAGCTGAGAGTAAAATAAACCTGCCAATCCCACTGACATTGGACTAAAGAATTGCTCAGGGAAATTAATGGAAGGCTTTAAAAAACTAAGTGGAAAGAAAATTCTGCACCAAGGGGGAGGCAGTCAAATTTATGGCAGTAGAAAGTACTTTAATCAACTTGTAAAGCTGTATTTTAAAAAGATTGGATAATTTTATGATCAATAACAATATTTGTAAGCCTGTATGCTAAAATGGGGAAAGCAAATCTCATGCTTCAAAGCCTAAGCTAGTTGCTGCAGGTATCTAGAAGGAATGTTTCCATTACACACATCATTATAAAGCAGCCCAGGCAAATTACCGTCTATTTCTGCTTTTCACGTGAAGCATGAGGAATCGGTCACTGCAAGTGGCCTAAGACTAAGTTAAATGTCTGATACAGAGATTGTCTGGGCTCTTCTCCCATTAACTATTAAAGAACAGACATGCTGGGCCTGGGTGGGTCTGGGTGGGGCTCGAATGGGGAAGGCAGAATGTAATGAGGAGTTGGTTTCTCCACATCTGAGTAATTTGAAGCTGACAACTCTATTTCCATTACCCGTTGGTAAAAGAGTGAGAGGAGAAAGGCAAGTGCCAAAGAGTGATGTCAGCTAAATGCCGGTGGTTTAACCAAGTGACACAGAGCCCAGGGGCTCATTCTATTTTCTATACATATTGGTGTGAGCAGACAACCCAGTAAAATCCCCATCGTCTCTGTGTGTGATGCCAGTTTTTTTTTTTTTGCCAGTGGAATTACTGAGTTTACTTTAAGAATCACTTATAAAAACGTTGGAGGAAATTTAATAAAAGGGTTAAATGGGTTCAACATTACAAATAACAGGAATAGTAGTTGTACCCTTGAAGACATCAGTCTAAGCAGGTCCATTTGGAGCCCACTTCTGAGAAACTTCATTATTGAAGAGTCCAAAGAACATTACTATAAAGGAGTTCAGCTCATCAGGGTATATCATACTGGGCATCAAGGACAGCACAATACTGAGGTGGAATGTCATATCATTGTTGCTTCCTACTTTAGACTAATTGTAGGAAAAGGCTGTCTGGTTTATAGAATAGTTTTACAAAGTGTAGTTGAATTACTTTTAAGCAGGCTGATACTATCATCATATAACCCAAGATGTCAGCTTCTTCATCCTTCAAGTGATGAGGTTATAAGCAACTAAACTCTGATTTCCAGCCAATGATTTCTTATCTATCAAAAGTCTCTTGTAATTTGAAGGATGTTGACTACCGAATGGTGTCCAGTCAGCACCAATGTATCAGCCATTTAAAATTAATCAATAACCACTGGAAGGACAAATAGAGGCTTCTAATATATTCAGTTGAGATTACTATAGGAAAAAAAAAAGAAATTGGATGCTTTCTTTAGCTAACTGAACCATGGCTAAATAAAAATATATGATCACTGTCATGCTTCTTAATATACAATTCTTTCGTTGCTGTCTTGAGACACTTAAAAAATACCAGCCTGGAACCCACTGTTCCCAGCAGCATTACCCAGTGTCATGCCTTGGTGGAGAAAGAGTGAAGTAGGTTTTGTCTCTGGCATGAAGAACATTGGTAAGTGCTTATGTTACAGGTGAGCTGTGTGTCAGTGCAAGTGTTGCCTTAACGTCTCTCACCTGAAAACTGGAAATCCTCAGTAGTCATTCCCATCCATCTCATGCTGAGTTTTACATTAATAAGGTAATGCCTTTAAGTTCTCTGAGGTTTCAGGGACAAAGGCATATGGGAGAAGAGCTGTTATTATTTCCGAGACCTCCTGTCTCGAGCCAGCTTAAAGGCTGAGGGTCCCGCGATGGCACTGTAATAGCAGCTCTAATAACATGCAGTAACAGCACACCTCAAGTGAGGCACTCCAAGGGCATTATACACATTTATTCATTAAACCTGAACACACCCCGGAGATAGGTTAACTGCTATGATACCTCCTTATGCCAAAGTAAACGAAAACAAAGAAGGGGAAGCAAGTTGGTCAAGACAGTATGATGAAACTGTGGTAAAACTGGAGTGAAGCTGGTGTCCTGCTCCCTAGGGATTCGGTGAAAAGCCTGGCCTCATTCAGCATGAGTGTATGCCTGTATGGATATGTTTATTTAATTTTATACCATCTTGTTCTAGAAATAACTGGAGAACACATTTTTAAAACAGCTATATAACATAACTTGAAAATAAGTGTTTGGAGAAAAAGACCCAAGGAAAATAAGGATATGAAAATGAGATGAAATTAGGATGAGGTACAGTTTGTAAATATTTGATGTGAACAATGCTTAACAAGTGATTTTGTTACAAATAAATGGAAATGCAAAGCTTCAGTTTCCCTTTTTCACGTGCCTTGGGAAGGAAATTTTTTGTGCCCTGGGAAAGAAAGGGCTACAGAAAGCATTAAAGATTTGTAAAACTAAACTTCAAGCCAGATGCTGAGTGGTAAATCAGAATAGTACCATTAGGGGCCAATAGACTCGAATCTAGTGGTACCTTTTCTAAAGGGTAGATGTAAGAAGTGGATGACATTTTCCCACCATCTGGAGGTGTGAACATCAGAGACAGTGAGATAAACTAAGAGGAACCTTGGCAGCAGAAACTTAATGCTCTATTCCCCATAGAGAGTTTGGAAGATGTGCGTGAATTGGTACCACAAATGGGGCAGTGACTCATGACCTGGGCAGAGTCTGTAGGCACAGAGGTCCTTTGCAACAGCAATGACAGCAGCCCATAGGCAAACCTGGTGCCAACAGCACAGTGCTGCCTCCACGTGTGAGGGCTACATCAGCACAGGTGAGCAAAGTGTCAACCTGAGTGAGGACAACAGAGTGGCAACGTGTGAAATGCCCCCTCGAAACCCCACCTTCAAGGTGTCATCTCCACCTTGGGAGCCTCAAAGACAGAGGAAAGGCAAGTACTGATGAGGGTCTTGGTGTTTGATAAGCGTAGCTATTCTTCTGGCAGGAGGAAATAGAATTGACTTGCGTTATCTGAATGCAGTGGAACATCCAATTAGAAAACTTTTTTTCTAAGACTTTAAAGACACAAAATATATTTGCATTGGACTAGCATGGCTTAAGTGTAATGCTTTCTTGGGATAGTCAACTTCTATAGCTTTCCTTTAGTCACAGCACTATCATATCAATAGTTTTTGTTCGTGTGTGTTTTCCTATGGTTTCTTGAGGTCCTCATCCAGTACATGAAGGCAAAGTTTTGCACGTGGTGTGACAGTCACTGATGGGACTTGGCTATCAGGTGGCGATTTCAGGTCCCTTAGTTCCTAGAGAAGATCAGCTTTAAGCCCCATTCTATGCCCTATGGAAGTCCAAAATGATCCTCACTCTTTCTGTACATGCATTAGAGTTTTGTTTTGCAGTTATCCCAGACTCAAGGTTCCTGCCTTCACTGAACAAGTTCAACCACATATACTGTCTCTATTCTGCACCATATCACCAGATGTGAAATTCAGCCTCATTATTCTCAGAGAACTCCCTGAATCATAAAGAACTCTGGAATATAGTAAATTTGACCTCTTCTTTTTTTTTTTTGGATGAGTTTGATTCCAATATCAAAACTATTTCAAGCTGAATGCTGAAAAATCTTACTAACCATTCCTTCATCCATTCTTTCATTTCTTCAACAAGCATTTATTAAGTGCCTACATTGTGCTAAAACACAGTTCAAGGTGCTTGGGGGTTTATCAGTGAATGAGACTGACAAAGATCCCTGCCCTCATGGAGACTGAATTACAGCAGATGTTTGAACTGAGCCACTCTATACCCCAGAGGGTTCTTCCTGGCTGTTGCCTCTGTGATGGGCTCTAATTTCCCCCGATTTTTCTGGCTTTTCTCTCCCACACCTCCCCAGAACAAAAATAAAATCCTTCAGTCTTCTCATGCAGATATAGTTGAGTTAACTATTACTGTGGTGCCTTGACTCTTTGAACTCAGGTTCTCAGGTTCCCTAAGTGATAGCTAAATCATATAACAAAATGTTTTCTTAATCAAAGACAGTTACTTCCTTAATAGTAATTCTGCCAGAGGAAGAAAGAAATTTTTTTTTCAGCTCTGTTATTTGCATATAAACAGTTTAAGTTATCAGACATTCATTAATAGAAGAAATCTTTTCCTTATAATATCAATGAGTAGTTTTAAATGTTGCTTAGAGAGCAACTCCTCATCTGTAAGTTATCACTTTCAATCTCCCTACTTCCCCCAGTCCAACCAGGATGGCAGACACATTGCATAAGAACCACTCCAGGGGCTAAAATATGGGGAAAATAAACACTCTGGTTTTATTCCATGTGTTACCACTCAGCACCACTAGTATTCTGTTCATAAATAATTTTAGTAACTTAAAATATATTTCCGTAGATATATTGGTCTTTAATAGGTGGTCCATGGAGAAGCAATCCATCTACTTCCCAGTGGCCCTGGTAGTTCACCATTTGAGCCACCAGCAACCTTGGAGTTCGTATCCGAGAATGACTAACTCTGCTGTAGATATGTAGGATAAATGAATGTTAAACAGCAATCCTATGTCCACACAGAATGAGCCTTGACTAGAGAATGTGTGTATGAAAATAAACACAAGCATTAAGACAAATCTACCAGAAAAATAAATGATCCAGAAACTGTGGATTTGGGTTGATGGATGTTTTAAAATCCAGTCCTCTTTCAAATAAATAGTTTTACCACCACACAGAAGTGTATAAGATCCCAGGCTTTGAGTCCCAGGAGACAGAGAGAGACAGAGACAGAGAGAGAGAGAGACAGAGAGAGAGAAGCCAACAACAAAAAAATCACTTTGCTTTTGAGATAAAAATTCAAGGGAAATTTACTAAATCTAAAAAATATAACTGTCAATATTCCCAGGTAGATTATCACCATTTAAAACTACTCTCCTAAGTGGAAAGGATCACCTAGACTTTATAATCCATAAATACAAGATCCCTCATCATCCATTCCCTCCTGCTTGCAACTGTCTACAACTGCCAAAACCAACATGGTGTAAGATCTCAGGAAGTGAAAATATCTCAATAAATGAGTTGGTGTTTCTACGTAGAGAAAATTGTGATCTTGGGGGCATTGATTAAGATTTCCCTCCTAAAGTGAGGGTTGTTTGGGGATTGGAGGTGATAACCTTGAAATGAGTTAAGGATTAACTTGAGGGAGGAGGTAGAGGCCCAAAGAGCCATGTAGAGAAAGAAGGGCTTCAATTTCACTCTTCTGCTATTATTTTTATTATTTTATCAATTTTATCTTCATAATCACTGTAGCCACTTTGACACTCATCTTGTCAGCCATTATAAAAATTTATTTTTAAAAAGAAATAGAGAAGATAGAAGAAAAAAGTTAAAAGAAAGTTAAGGTAATAGAGGTTTACAGAAGAAAATTAAACATAAAAATTGAGAATAAGAGACAAGAGAATAAAGCAGAAGTGGGTATCAGAGAAATAAAATTCCAGTAGAATAAAATATTGAGTTAAAAAAGATTAAATACATGAGATTTTAAAAAAACATAAAAGGATGGATCAATAAAATTATAAAGCTATAGATGATTAAAGAATAAGATAAAATACTTAAACCTGTAAAATAAAAAGTTTAAATACAAAAATAGATAAAACTAAGGATTAGTAGGAATTAGTCACTAAGTAGGAAAAAATTAAGCCATTGAGACTAAAAATAAAGACGATTTGTGGAAAACATGTTAAAGAAGAAATTAGAGACCTACCAAAGAAATAAAAGGTCTCTGAGCAGTTAAAAAAATTAGTCTTAAGATGTTCATAAATTTTGTCCTTCTTATGCTAACAAAAGGACAACATCCTTTGTGAGTTAGGAGCTGAGGGAGGAAGGCAGTACAAGGGATGAGTTGCATCTTGGCCATCAGATCAACCCCACAGAGATCCTTCTATGCTGCACCTGATATGCCAAAATGTTAGTCCTTTACACAAATAGAGAGCTGAGCACCCCTGCCTGATCCTAAGACATGTTTTTTTTTTTTTGTCATCCATTAATGTGGTCTCCTCCTTATTTAAGGCAGGGATCCTTAATTCTCATGTACAGAGCTCATAGGCTGCTGGAGTATACATTGATGAACACCAGGGCATCTGAATCATGAGTAGAAACCATAATAAAAACAAATTGTTTTTCTATTAAATCTCCTTTCTATAATTTGTACATTTATCTTAGTGAAAAATATGTTTTTAATGGTTATATGATTAGGTTTTATTCCCCCACCTCAAACAAGATTAGGAAGCATACATGACTACTATACACAGTAGATACTTTATACTTACATTTTCACCTTGATATCATCTATGAAGTTGTTTCCATCATCATAAATTTTAAAAATATCCTGTCGTCGTGCACATGGACATTGGCCTTCCTTTATGTCAGATGATGTCTCTGTTTCCTTCCCTTTCAGGGAGCATCCTTCATTCTTCCTCAGCTACTCCCCACTTCTCCATACATGAGGTCCAGATGGGAGTTCCACCACCCTGCCAGCCTAGCAAAGGTTACTGGTTTAAGAGTATGTGACCTCTGCAGGGTCAGTCTGAGAACCTTACCTCCTAGCTTGCTGATTGGTCCAGAATGTGGCTTATACTTATAATTTGCACTCTTCCCCAGACTCGGGCCCATTGCAGAAAAGAATTTCTTATGCCAGATTTCTTTCATAAGAAATATTTTTTTTTCTCGGAGTTCCCACTATTAACCATTTAGGTGCTAGAAAAATCTGAGAACTTTGTCTATGTATGTTTGAACCCCACTCACCAACTCGGAGATTGGTACCCAACCCCCTAGAGGAGCAGGCATTTCGAAGACCTGCCAAGGAAAAGTTGTTGCCTACATTTACCCTCCAGGAGTCTAGCTTTTAGTCTGTCTACAAACTCTGTTGAATACACACACGTGCTCTGTAGTAACTGAATTCTGCCGAGGTAGCAAGAAAGTAGCCGTAGAAAATATGTGAACAAATGGATGTGGCTGTGTTCCTATAAAATTGTAACTATAGACACTGAAATTTGAATTTCATAAAACTTTGATGTGCCATGAAATATTTTTCTGTTGAACTTTTCTCAACACATTTAAAACTGAAAAAAGTTCATTACTAGAGCCATACAAAAGCGGTGGGGGACTGGATTTGATCTGTAAGACATTGTTTTCTTATCGCATTAATACAAGATGCACCTGGATTTCAGAGATGTTAGAATGTAGAAATATGTGCATCTTAGATTGAAATGTGATACTTAGCTCAGTACTGCAGCGGGCTAGGTCTTTGGGATTTCCCTTAGTTTTAACATTAAGAATATATTTCTATAACGCTTTACCATTTAGCCTTTGGCAGTCAACAATGATCACTGCTGAGTATAGAATTTATCCTTTTTGGGAAATAGTGAGAGCCAGGGGGTGAAATGAGGAACTTGAGAAGAAAGTTAGTGAGAGTCAAAGAGTATGGGGTAGTCTCTTGGAATTGGAATGTTTAAGAGAATAATAATACGTACTATTTGTATATCATTTTACAGTCTATAAAATATTTATATTTATATATATATTGTTTTACTGAATTGTCACCATTTATCCATGAAGTAACCATGGTAGAAATTAGCTGAAGACCATAAAAATACATATTTAAGTGAATTAGAATTATATATCTTGTAAGAAATAGACCCTGACCTTGTCTCTTGATTGTGAAATTGTTCTTCCTTATGCAAAAAGCTCATATTCAGTGAGAGTTTCTGAGGGTGAAAGCCAAGCAGACGTGCTTCAATGCACTGGGAAAAAGAGATGAGAAAAAGAGGTAAGATTCAGTGTTCCAGTGCTTTGAATAATTTCCACCACTGAAGCAAACTGCAGGAGGGAGGGTTTTCTCACTCAAGATCACAGTGATAGGGCCACAGTCAGTCTCTTTCTTTTTCCCTGCAATACTGACTTCAGCAGAACCCACTACTACTTAGCCAATTCTAGTCAAAGCTATTTTTATGACACTGCATGTGCATATCCAAACCAAAGTGTAGCTGGTTCATTAATTAAGTTTCAACATTTGACAGTTATCTCTGATTTCACTTCCTAGTTCTGTTTTGCTTCTCTTCCTCATTTAAGCTAAGTAAGCTGATATGGTGAAAATAGCATAGACTTTGGACTCAGGGAGTTGAATCCCAGATGTGCTGTTTATTAGCTTGTGATTCTCAGCAAATTACTGAACGCTACTGAACTCTTTCATTATTCTCATTTTAAAAAAGGAGCAATATTACCCACACTGTAGAAAAGTTATTCATGAGTTAAGACGTATAAAGCTCATAGAAACATGCCTGGTGCAGAGTCATGTATATTAGATATAATCACAAGCATTAAATGAGTGTTACATGTAAAACCTCCGCAAAAGCACCTGATACTTGACAGACAATCCCTGAACCACTGAGAAAACAAAATCCTCTCTATGTAGATTCTTCAGATTCATTTTTTTATACCGTTCCAAATGTTGTACCAGGAATTCACTGGAGGTCCAGTGGTTAGGACTCCATGCTTTCACTGCCCGAGGGCCTGAGTTCACTCCCTGGTTAGGGAACTAAGATCCCACAAGTCACATGGCGCGGCACAGCCAAAAAAAAAAAAATGTTGTACCTCCCTCTCCCAACACAGAGAATGTGACTGAATGACACAATCTTGGCCACTCTAGTCTTCCTTTGTTCAATTTCTTTACCCTCATTTTCTCATGTTTCCCCTAAGGACTGTGCAGTAGAGAAATCACCCAGCTCATACCTACTCTTTGTCCATTCAATAAGATCTTTTCTTTTTTATCTATATATTTCTATTTTTATTAGCCGCTCTCTTAAAGATTGAATATTTGATTAATTCCTTACCCCTCACACACACTTTGATATCTGTAAACCCAATGTTGATTTCTCTGCCCCTCATTTACTGGATCACTCAGCAGTGCTGGACGCTGTTGACATCATCCCGCTTCTTGAAATATTCTTTCTCCTTGCCTTCCACAGCACCTCTGTTTTCATCCTGTCTCTTTCCTGGCTCCTCTTTCTCTGTCTAACCATTAAATATTAGATTACCTCAAGGTTCCCCCTAGGTCTTCTCATTTTCTCATCAAAGTTCTTTCTGCAGGTAGTTTGTTTCACTTTTTTCACTTTTAATATTTCTGTTTTCATTTTCCGAATCCTCCCAGTAATCCAAGCTAATAAAATCAGTTTAATCTGTCTCCTCCTTTCTCCTCATTCTAGTCCTTTGCCAGTGTGCCTTTATTACATAATCATGGAATGAGTAAATGATCTAATGTCTCACAAAACAGATTGAATCACACACTTAGAATCTGTATAATTTAGTCCCTACCAATCTCTTCTTCTCTCAAGAATACTACATTGCAAAGATAACGTTCTACTTGTTCTCAGAAAAGCCTATGAGAATAAAGCATCTTCTTAAATGAAGACTTAAATGAATTCTTGGTGAAGAATTTCAAAGAGCTATTACTGAATGGACATTTCACAGACTTTTATGTCAACAAAAAAACATCAATTAAATGATAAAGTAGTTCTATCCTTGATTTGGTTTACTCCAAGAAGGAAAAAAGAAAAAGATTTTTTTTAAAAAGCCCTCTTCTTTATCATTTAGCTATTGCTATGTTAACAACCAACCAGCAAATCCCTGTGGCATATAACAATAGCACTTAACTTCTCCTGCACCTGTAGGTTGAGGGGGGTTGGCTGAGCTCAGCAGGGCTCTGCTTCTAGCTGGGCTTGGCTGCTTGCCATGGGCTGGCTTCTGGTTGGCTCCACAAATGCTCATCCTAGGGTCTAGGCTGAGTGTGTATGAGCTACTACTCAGGGAAAGTTCTCCTTTGCATTGGTGTTAGTGCAGGGAGCTAGCCAAAACACATGAAGTCTCTTATCATCCAAGATTGAAACTGGCTCATTGCTGCTTCTGCCCATATCCTGCAGGCCAAAGCAAGTCAAACAGTCAAGGGAACCCACAATCAAAGAGCTGGCAAGTGCTTACCCTCTTTTATAGGAGGAACTATAAAGTTACATGGCAAAAGGCAGGGACAACAGAAAAGGTGAAGAATGGGAATTGCCAATTCAATCAACCATACCCGCTCCCCAATAATGGGATGCTGAATTCATTGCCAACTGAACCAAGTGTTTCATCTTTAGTGTGGGATTCACTGTGCTGTTTCCTTTTATCCTTTTCCCCTCTCTCCTCATGGTTATCCTTCAGAGATGACTTTCATGTATCAGGAGACAAAAAAGATACAGACAGGCGTGCCTTCAGCATACATTCCTGGAAATACAACTCAATCAATCAAGACAATGGGTCTTGAAGAGGTAATTGTGTGGTCCCAGACACTCAACATCCTTTATCCTGCTGCTGCAGACCTGGGGTGGGATTCAGATGGAATAATGGACTCAGATGGGGAGAAAAATGAATTGAGAAAGGGGGTTGGATCCTTGCAATAAATGGGGGTAAGGCTTCCTGAGAAGCAGGTGGAGTACACCTAGAAGTTCTGAAGAGGTGTCTAGAGGAGACTGAGTCCCACTTCACTGATTAGGAGCTATAAGGTGAAGCTTATTTTGTCTCCTATAGAATCTGACAGTATTTCACACATAGCTGTCTTTCAATATATGGTGAATTAGAGCAATATCTTTGATTTACGACAGTTAATATAAGGATTAATGCAATTTGCTGAAAGTAAATTATAACAATGAGGGTCTAATATACATAAATTCTATTCAGTGAACATTTTGGGGGGAGAAATACCATTTTAAGTGAAACTTTTTTGTTTGTTTTGGCATTGGCAAGCTTAAGCTTTACTGAGAGTTTATGTTATTTTTTAAAGCTATTTTTCATCATTGTCAATTTTGGGAAAATGATATTGAGAGGGACTGTGGTCTAGGGCAGAGAAAGAACCTGACTAGGATCTAAGAGCCTTGTTTTCTCTTCCTGGGCCTGCCCCTGACTTTCAGTGTGACTTGAGTAAGTCATACAACCTCTCGTAGCCTCAATATTTCCATCTGGAAAATGGATATTGTGAAGCATGTGATTGCTCTCAGTTTTAGATTTTAAGTAGACTTCACAGGTAGTTATTATAAGATAAATTTTCATGTGAAAACAAGCTAATTTTGGACAGAAATAGAGGGAGAGACATTTTTCCGAGGCAATGGCATATACTTAACAACTTTATCTTTTAGCTTTTATGGCTCACTCTTGGACACAGGCATTTTATGACTTGTAACAGATTAATGGTCCTGCTGGGTTCACTCCTCCTGTAGGTTAAGTTCCTCTTTCCTGAAACACACACCACACCTTAAGTATGCTGAGAAGGTCAGGTGCAAATGCAATGCCTGCAAGAGTAGCTTCGTCATGTATGATGTACGAGGCACTGGGGAGAGCCTTCCTTTTCCAGTACCTTCCCTCTCTCTCTTCACTCTCGCTTCCTGCTGAAAAATGAAAAACAATTATGTCCCTCGCACCATGGAGACAGCAGACAGAAAATAAACAGTGACTGATAAAGGAAAGCAGCTTTATTACAGGGTAAAAGAAACTTTATCATTATAATAGCAAAGTAGAGAAAAATGGTAATGAATAATTAAGCATAATACAGTCATGATAACAATAAAAGCCAGTGAATAATGCAATGTTGTTTGTAATAATATGACTGTTCATCTGGATGAAGTGCCCCCATTTTGACTGTTTCCAGCAGAGGTGTAAGCAGAGTGTGGCTTTTCATTTATTTCCCCTAAGAATGCATCTGAGAGAGCTGTGACTCTGCTCTCTCCCCACTTCCTGAGAATTCTCTCTTCACTCCTTTCCTTTCCAATTATATAAAATGCACAGTCACTTTTAGTTTCCTCTGATGTTTCTAGCTTGGGATTAGCACTGACAATGCAATTGAATCCTCAGGAATGTTCTTGTTGTGATAGAAGGTCCAAGGTGTCAGGTGATTTCATGCTGGCTGGCAATCCCTTGGGTATTCAGGTATCTCCCCACACACCTTCCTCCCTTACAGAAATTTACTGGAGCAATAAATCTAGTGCAATCAGGGAAGAAAATTAAATTAGACCATTTTGAATAGAGAGACACTGGCTAAAACACCAGCATGGCAACCTCCATACGTGATCATAAGGCTATTTCACCAGGCTGTTCGTTGTCTTCGGTATTTTTGTGAAGTAGTGAGTATACAGTCTCAGACTGTGAACAGTTTAGCCTGAGAAATCAGTGCCAAGGAGTTACAGCATTTTTAGAGGGTCCAGATTGCTCAGCTGGTTAGAAAGCATAAGTAGGTTATCTGATTCTCCAAGAGCTACAGAGGTGGCAGAGTAAATGATATCTTTTCCCCAGGCGAACAATGCAGCACAGATAATGGAGCTGCCAGCAGAGCCCCTCCTGGTTCTCCCTCCAGACAATGTCTGTCACACCGAAACAGAAATAATAAAAAACTCGGAGACCTCTGAGCACATCAAAGATAAGACTTTTGTGTTTTTGTTTCCGATAGATTTTGTGTGCTTGACTATTATTAACCCAACCCACAAGTGCATGTGATCACTAAAAAAATAACCTCTGTCTTTGTGTTTCAGTCTGTCCTTCCTATCGGCAGGGAAAGAAAGGTGTGCTATCATCTTGCGTAGTAGTTCAGAGATCGGAAGACCCTTAAATTCCAAGGGCCAGTATATATTGGCATAGATAAAAAGTAGTGGATAGAGTCCATGTGACAAGCCTAAAAGCCCCTCCTGGTTTTCAAGGGAACTTAAATTAGGTTGGAACAAACTGGCCATTTTTCAGGAGGTCAGGTTTACATCACAGACATATAACTGCATAAAATTATAGCTTATGTAAAACTCAAATAAATAAATAAAATTTGTCAAGTCTTCATACAAATGCACTGAATTTAGTGGATGTGATGAACAAAGAGGCTGGGGAATGGGGCCTAAGGCAAAGTTATTTTAACTACCAACATTATGTAAGTATTTTTTAGGTTAAAAAACAAATTCATGTGCAATCTCATTTTCTCCTCCCAACAATCTTACGAGTTAGGTCCCATTATCATTCCCATTTTATGTATGAAGTAAGGTTTGTCTCAATGTGATCTAGTCTAAAGAACCTGAGATTTCCATTCAGAGGACCTTAGGTTTAAACCTGATTTCACTAGTTGCCTTCTCTTGTCAAGTTACTTAACAAGTGGCAGGTGTCCTCTTAAGTGGGGTAATTGTATGTGTCTCATAAGGTAATCGCAAAGATTTCCTGCTTCTCTCTTGTACTAGTTTCCCAGTTGGGAGCACCCAATGTCCTCATGCTTCTACAGCCACACTGCCATTACCAAGTTCATGCTTGGGCTTTTATGATGGTCCCTAAGTGGGACCCCTCCTTGCCTCTTGTCTCAAGCCTCTGTATGTACCCTTCATAAAACTGTCAGAGATAGTTTTCCAAAATGGAAATCTGTTATTTTGTTGCCTTAAAACAGCTCCCTATTGTCTACAGAAAAAAAGCCCAAACTCATTAGCATGGCTTGCAAGATTCCAACATCTATTTTGATATAATCCCACCTACGTCATCTTAGAGTCACTGCCATCGGTGCCTCTGATCTATGACCATTTCACATTACCTGTATGTTCTGAATATGGACTGCTCTTTCCTGCCTCTGCCTCTTTGTACAGACTGTACCCTCTGCCAGGAATGCCTATCTCAACTATTTCTTCTTGGTAAACTACTTCTCCATAAAAATTCATCTTAACCATAGTCTCCTGTATAAATGTCCCCAGTCAGTTAGTAGCTGGAGATACCAAATTGTAACACTTAGTTCTTTAGCTCTTCTTTCTTTTCAATTAAAATTAGAAGTTATTTTTATCAGTGATACATGCACAAGGTTTTTCATTTGTTTGTTTGTTTATGTTTTGGCCATGCCGAGCTGCCATGTGGGATCTTAGTTCCCCAACCAGGGAACACCAGACCTCCAGGGAAGACCCTGCACAAGGTTTTCAAAGTCGACTTGTCCTATAAGACTAAACGAAAACAAACAAAAAACAAGTTCCTTGCCTCACTCTTGCCCACATTCAGTTCCCACTTCTTAGAAGCTGATACTTGCAAGTTTTTAGTAGTTTCGTCTAGCAACCTCCATACTTGTATATGATATGCTTATGCTATTATTTCTTGATTTTTCAGTTTCAGATCTTAACTTCTTATTCTGGATTTCTCCTACAAGAGCCTTCCCTCAGTACCATCCCTCCTCCAATGTTCTCCCCATTCTCTCAATAAAATCAATATTTAGGTTAAACAGGTATTCAATAGTTACATTGTCATGCCTTTGTTAACTACGATTCACAGTATTCTGTGCCGTATACTATGAATATATTTCATTTTCATCCAGCATTTTAGAATAGTGAAACTAATAAGTGAACATTTCTGTGCACCTACCACTAATTTCTTCCAAAATTCTTCGCTAGAAGTGTCATTAAAACCTATCAGGTGAGCTCTCATTTTTACTTTTTTATGGGAGACATCCTTTCTGGAATCCTCCATCCTGCTTCTTCAGTATGAACCAATTTTTCCCCAGCTCTACATCTTCCCTGTTGTCCTGGGATGCCCCCTCATCCTCTTGAAGGGACTATTCCTAATCTCTCTTTTTCAGTTTGTCCCCTGTTTGCTGAATCCCAAATGCTCCTTCTCTTGGCTCAAATACATATTTTGTTGGGGCACCTTTTCTAGTAGGTCACTAAGAAAAGGTACATGAGAGTTAACATTTTCTTGAGAATCTGCATGTCTTAACATACCTTCATACTACTCTCAGACTTATGTGATAGTTCGCTGGGTATAGGATTCTAGGTCGGAAATAATTTTCATTCAGAATGTTGAAGGTATTTTATCTTCCAACGGCATATTTGAGAAAACTGATGGCACTCTATTTTCTGATTGTCTCTTGTCTGTAATTTGTTTTTGTTGTTTGTTTAAAAGTAAACATTTAAAAAAATATGAAAGTTTTTAGAATTTTCACTATATCTCTGGTGATCCAAAATTTCATGACTCCATTCTTCTCTTTCCTTCTCTCCTTCCTTCCTTCCTTTCTTCTTTTTCTTTCCGACTTTCTTTTGGTTCTACTTTATTTTGTTCCATATCTACTTCCTCAAATTTGTCTTCTAGTGTGTCTTCCGAATTTTTCTTTCATCATATTTTTATTTTAAATAGCTCTTTTTGTTCTGATTTTTTAAAAGCACTATTTTCTTACTGCATTGATGTAATGTTTTCTTATAATGATACTGATTATATGTTTTATAGTTTTATTTCTTTCTTCCTTGGCTGCACGTCTTCCAAGTTTCTTTATTTTTTAAAATTTATTTTTGTCTTTCATCAAATTATCTTTGAATATTTAGTGGACTATTCATATTTATTAATGGAGCCTAAGAAGCTGACTGGAAGCTCTGTATTCATGGGTGGAACTTGTTAAATGCTAGGTTTCCCAGTAGAGTGACAGGGTTGAAATTCTTCATTGGAGGTCCCCAAATGGCAGGCTTTGTAGGGCTTTTGTCCTCAGAGTAATTCTCCCATCTTTTGCATGGCAGGTATGCAAAAAGCCTGAGTGCCATTCCTTCTAGAACTTTGCAAAGGAAGAGACTGGGGTAGTATTCAGAATATTGACTTTTACTTATTCTTCCTTTTACAAATTGAATCCCAGCCTTCATATGGGCCTGGTTTTCTTGCATCTAGGGCTTCTTCTCTTCAGTGTCCCTAGAAAGTAAAATTGTAGTATTCTCCTAGGGGGAGAGAAGGAGCTAACTCTGAGCAGCTAGGGTGCAAGTTTCTCTTTCTTTTAAACATTTTGCCAGTTCTTATAGACTTTTAACTGTGTACTTCACTTTCCTAGTTACTTGATATTGTCCAGACTCTAATGCTCTCCATAATACTAGTGTGACTTTTCACTTCAGTGTTCCCTTCAACTGGGCTGGGGGTTCTGCTATGTCAGTTATTACTCTTCCTTCCTTTCTGGCATCCTTCCTTCTTTTTCCTTTTTCTTTTTTTAAAATTTCCTATTGTCTCCTCTCCCTATTTTGTTTACCTCTTGAGTAAGTGGTAATCTTTTTAAATGTTTTTACTGTGATTTGGGGAGAAAGACATGGTAAACAGTATGTGTTCAGTCCTCCATGTCTATCTAGAACTCCCTTTAGGCCTTATTTTGATTCAGTCTATAGCCACATATACCAAGACTAGGCCTACAGATAAAACAGATTATTTCTCAGCTCTGGTCAACCATTTTGTTTCTATGTTTTCCTGACTTAAGCAGCTACTGTGTAAGTCAAGGTGGTTGAGTACTGTAATTTGCTGTTACTCTTAAAGATTTTTCTATCCTATCACCAGATAGAAAAACTGCTTATGAGCCTCTCATCGCTATACAGTTTCACAGAGAGAAAAATAATATCACTTTTTAGGTAGCAATATTAAGAAAGTTGCTATGAACTTTTATCATCTCCTCCTGACTTGCCTGTAGGCTACTCATAGTCACAAGGAAGGAAGGATACACATTTCTCTTCATTTACAACCTTTTCAGGAGCAAAGACCTTACTGTTAAACAGAGGCAGCCTGACCGCAGTTTTACGATGGGCCTGTGACTTTGTTCCACATTCTGGTTGTACTTACTTTCAGTGGAGCTCATTCTTGACTGTTTCATGATTTGAGGAGACGCATTGCTGATTTTATTGTTCAGTGCCTTTCTTCTCCTTTTTCTTGTGGAAGGAGTGATGTTCCACACGGAGGATTAAGATATCTAATAACAAAATAGAAACTCTCACGTTTAGCTGTAGCTAGATTTATGGCTAAGTTTATGGAGATTATTTAGGGCTGGGAACACATGTTCAAGAACATCTCTGCCGTTAAAACTGTGCACGGAGTGAGATGCTATTACAGACTGTGGACAGTAAACACCTCCGAGGTTGTGTGTCACTTCCCTCTGGCCCGTGAGTCTCTCTGATTTAAGTAGAAAGGTGTCTGTTAGTAATGCAAACAAAACCTACTTTAACCTCTGATTCCCAGCATCTGGAATACTTATCCCTGTGGCAGCTGTGCGGTTCACTGAACACTCACTATTCCAATGGTCTGCCGAAGCACAATTTTGGCTTGAACAGAGATTGCCTTGGAAAAATAATCCCCGACTCAGAGTAGTTATCACTGAGAAAGCCAAAAGGATTTGTGATCACAGTATCACCACTGACTCGACAGCTGGGCTACATGGATTGTGCTCTGGTGAGAGCCTGCTTTCCTAATGCCATAGAAAAGATGCAGAGAGAGCCTGCCTTTGGACTTCATTGTAAACACAAGAATTTTCTTGTTCCCTTTAAAGAGTTTCTAATCCAGATACTGAGCTTCAAATTTTTCTTTCTCTGCATGCCTCTGAATGGAATCCAAATAGTTCAACTTTGGATTTTTTCAGAAATTGCTGAGTGACTCAAGTATACTTTTTTGATGTCCCACACTCCATCTTTGCATTTTTATCTGTTAGACAAAAAAGCAAAGAGCCGCTAAAATAGACAGCTTGTTAATGGCAACAGACACCTGGATCTTTTTCCAGAGCTTCTGGGAACACACTGTTTCTCAAATGCTGAAGTAGAATGCCATGTGTGGTTACTGCAGCCTTGAGAATAAGGGTGTGGAGCCATCAGGCATCAGGGACCATGTCAGGGAAGTAGTAAGACCTTTGCCCAGCAGAGTTAACTATAAACTGTAAAAGTATCTAGGAGCCGGCCTGAGTGAAGCATGTGTTCAGTTAGTTATTGAAACAGAAGTATGTGGCTTTCCTCAAGTTCCATAATGACTTCAGGGCTGATTGACTTGGTATTTCTTAGTATTTCTCTGTCTGTGTGATTGCTTTTCTCCATTTAAGGGTAAACTACAAGGAACAGGTACTGCATAGCTTCTGGAGATTTATTCCTTCAGCCAGGGACAACTTTGGCTTTTATTGGTTGAAGCCCTTAGGCAAGTTTCAGAATACTGCCTTGTGAAAATTATAAGCATGTTCTTGAAGCTCTAGTGCTCTTTGCAAGCTAAGATTCCTTTTACATGCATCATCCTCACTGGGCATCCTGGAAATTTCTTTTCCTCCAAAATTCTCTTTGGATAAGAGTAGTAACCACCAGTTGTATAAAAGCTTACCAGTATTGTCAAATATCTGGCCTCATTGTTCCTTATTCTGTGAATTACTCTTTTATAAATGACTAAAGGATACTGAGAAAAGTTGATTTGGCCAAGGTCACACAGTAAATGAGTAATAGAGGTGAATTCAAAATTCAAGACTTTAGACTCCAAAACACTACCATTTTTTGGTTTTGTTTTTTAGCGTCGTGTTAAGATCTTTCAGTTTCTTCTTCATCAGAAAATAAGAGTTAGAGGGAAAAATAGCATGCTATTCACAAATATACACTACTTCACCCACATGTATCTCCATTATAAGATTTCTAATCTCCTTTCTCTGCTTTAGCTTTTCTTCTTAACACTGTCACTACCTGGCACTTTATGTTTAACTTATGTTGCTTATTATCAGCAAATCTCAATAAAATATGAGCTCCAGTCAGAGTACGGCTTTTTGTCTATCAAGATAATTCTGTATCCCCTGCAGCTAGAACTCTACCCGGTCCATAGTAGGCACTCAGTAAATGTTGGTGGAATGAATGGATGAATGACAAGGCTAACATATATAATACAAAATCATCAAGTCCCTAATTAGGGCATTACAAAATCTAGCTGCAAAAAGTATTCAGAGAAAGGAGACAATTTAAAGCTGTTATTTTCAAAGAATGAAAAATGGTGGCACTGAGGCAGCGTTGTGAAAACTGCACTGAGTTTGGCTAGTTGGAACAGAGAAAGGAGATATTAAAGCCGAAGATAACAAGGAAGCCATAGCAAGCAGGTCTAAATGGATAACAGCAAAGTCCCAGCCATTCTTGCAGAAAATGAAGGTGTTCTATGTCTCCTAATCCTGATTCGCTCCCAAGATGTAGCTGATAATTTATTTTTTTTTATGACATTTAAAAGTGTACATGTTTTCACATTTTGGGGAGGCAAATTTATATGGGTGTATTTTTCTTTGGTTCTGAACACAATGGTCAAAACAGAGAGCAGACATCAATGATTTCATACAGTAGAAAGAAAAGATGCCTTTTGTGAGTGGGTCGAAGAAATAGATCCAGAGCACAGAAGAGAACTGGAAGTGAATTACATGTCTCAGTATTTACTGCTGTGCTGGCTGACAAGTGAACAAACACCTTCATAAATTAATAGCCCCTAATTGGAGCTTGAAAGGCAAACAAATGGATGGTTTAGATTTTGTCTCGTATCATCTTTAATGTTATGAAATATGACCCTTGCTGAGCTTTTCTTGTTTGGAAACACTGAGCTAAAATTCAGTTGTCTTTCCAATGACTTCAGCCAAGTTAGTCTCTTACTTCTGTCTCTTCATGAGTTATAGAAATAGCATCTCATTCTCATTAGTAGTTTGTGTATATTTATTATATTAGAGATAGTGACCTAATTTTGATAGGTCATAATACTTTTTTATATGTGACATGCCTCTGGATTGCAAGAAATATCCTAGTATGACTTCCCCCTGCATTTCTTAGACTGATGCTAACATCGCTGGTTATTACTAGAATGTTCTATTCTAAGGCATTTTGATCATTACTTATTTTTAGATTTTATGTAGCATCTTTTCTCCAAGGAACTCAAGGCAAATTTTACAAACGTGAACAATCTTCCTTTATCAGAATGTTTTGGTTTGGAGAAGGAAAAAAAATGTAATAGTAATTTCCTGCCTCGGTGTGTTCCACCAAAAATCAAACTAAACACCCTGCTTACCTCCCCTTTTCCCTGGGTTAAGATGTTTTATTTTATGTAGAGGCTTAACAGGAAGAGCTTGGACTTTGAATCACCAGTGAGCAGGCTGAACCGTTAAAACAAAACGCAGCAGAGAGAGCCTTCAGGACAGACAGCGGAAAGCACAAGGAAGATTGTCAAAAAATGTTGTAGGTGGTTGTGAAAAACCTCTGTGAGGCACTTCAGTCAACACAAGTGGGCCACTTAATTTTTCCAAGTGAATGCCCTTCATGGGGGAACTTTGGTTGCAGTCTCTCTAGCCAGAGCTGTCTCCTTAGAGGAGATGTGGGCAAGTCTACGAGATGTTTATTTTGTAACTAACCCCTTAGGCATGGAGGAAACTGTTTACTATTCCTTCTTGTTCTCTCCTGTTTTGTTTTGTTTTTTTTCCTGTTAACTAAAGAAATCACAGTTGAACTTCAGAGAAATCTCCAGGAAAAAAAATAATTAGAAAGAATGAAAGGAAGGAAGGGAAGGAGGGAGGGCGAGAGGAAGGAAGGAAGGAAGGAAAGAAGGAAGGAAGGGGAAAACGAGAGAAAACAGGCTGGACAAATGATGTCTTTTACTTGTTCATTCCTAAGGATTATTTCCAGAAGAATGATGGTAACCTTCAGTGACTGGCTTAGGAGTGTACTTGTGTGAACGTGTGTGGGCAGGCTGGGGTACTAAACGGTACTGCACACGTAAGTATCCTTGTGTGTGGAATGTCAGCATTTGCCACTGGCTCACTTTCTTGACTTAACTCCCCAGGACAGTGATGTGTGGAAAACTGAAATCTGGATATGGGAGTACAAAGGGAGTGGTAGAGAAGGTCTTCTTTAAACAGCGATTTGCATAAGGGGAATAAAAGATGAAATCTGATGGAATCACACACACAAAAAATTAAATTATTTACACACTATTAGAACATTCTAAATTCTGCATTTGGTTTGAATGTCATTTCAGTTTGCAAAATAGTTAGCTAATGAAACATACTGTTTGACGGGAATGGTTTATAGTCATTCTAAACATCAACAAAATTCCAAAGGAGATAAATACCTCAAAGAAAGAGGAATCTGCATGAGGCAACTCTAAGTAGTCTGTGATCTTAAAACATAAACACAAGCCACATTTACAACACACAACTCATACATATTTCCATCTCCCCCAGAGCTACCAGCTTTTTAAAATATTGAAAGTAGATGGCTGGTGAAAGCATATTCTTAATTTTACAGAGAGTTTAGAATAATGAGAATATGAAATGCATCCAAAAATTGAAGTTCTGATTAGAAAATATTAGATCTTCAAAGTAGAGAAGTGATAAAAACAAGTGCAACCTTTCCTTAATGCAATAACCTTGTTCCTGGTATATTCCACCAAAATGAAGCTAGTGGTCTTCTATTTAGAGATGGATTAGGAAGCCTTAAGGTAGGAAACGCTCTGCCTCTTAGATTCCACGTTTGTAGTTTCACATATATCCTGAGAGCCTAAATCATTTGTCTTAGAATCGTTGACTCAGTCCCAGTGTATTGGAAACAGGCTCATTGTTCCTTGACCAGGGCTGTTTTGCATGGCCCTGCAGGCTGGATGGGGCACAACTCCATGAGTCACCATTCATGCAGACTGTAATGCCAGTGGTGACTTCTGGAATAGTCCAGTACTTGGGGCACAATAATCATCCCCAAAGGGCACTCAGATACCTTCTTGGTGGAACACAGTGGTGAATGATTCACATTAGTAATAAATTGCGACCTGCTTCCTGATATAATCTGAATAATTCAAAGAAAGACTTTTACTAAACATTTTATGCCAGAACCAAGAAATTGAGTAGTAATTTATCCCCAGATATATCTAGAATTTTCTGTCTTTCCCTTTCTCTTCTTTCATACTTCCCTTAAATGAAAACAGGAATCCTTTGGCAATTTTGTTTATAAAGCAAATAACCATTTTGAAATGCCAATAACAAAGTCCTAGTTTATCTCTCTGATGAACACTGCATGTTATGTTTTGGATTGGTTTTTAATAAAGGTAACATTTTACTACAGAATCCTTCATACTTTAAAAATATTTGATATAAATTGTTCTATGTAATTCTTACAACAATGCCATGAAAGAGGAAATGTGAGTATCATCTTTCCCATTTTATGGGCAAAAGAAGTATTACTCAGGAAAGTAACTGCTATATTCAAGTTCACCCAGAAAGTAAGGACAGAGCTAGGATAAAAATCCAGCTCTCCTAATTTCTACATTCAGGATAATTGTTTAATTTTTTATAATATATAATAAAGGTTTAATTTGTATATATATACACACATATGATTATCTAGTAATCATATATATCTATGATTTTTTTCTTTCTGTCATTTTTTCTCTATCCATTTTCTTTCTGTCTGTTAGTGAGATGTTGAAATTAGAAATATACATATCAAATACTGAAGACAAGGAAAACATATCTTTCTAGGGTGGAAGAGAATATTGGAAGGGGTAAAACTATTATGTACTGGAAAATTAATGTAATAGTTATAAATGGTCTCAAGTTCATTTTTCTCATACTATCACAGATTCTCTAGGATTACATATATAAATTGTCAAATGAAATCAATCAATCCAATAAATTTTCTCCTCCCCTTCACCCCAAATCAATGGATAACAGTAAAACAAAACTGGGTTATTGGTAATTTTTACTTGTTAAAGTAAGATTCATTTCAGTAATATAATTTTTTGGAATAATTTCTGTTATTAGTTTTAAGTATGGTAAATATTGTCTAAATAAGAAAATATTTTTCTATACAGCAAATTATGACAAACAAATTCCCTGTGGTGTTAGATTTTCCACACATGCCAATTATATGTATGTATCTGAATGGATATATATATATTTTTTCCAATTTAATCTCCAAAAACGGTCTGAATTTGCAGATATTTCTCTAGTGAAATATGTGAAAAACATAAGGCAAATAGAAAAAAAATAATTTGTTAATTGATAGCTAAACATGCTTGATGGCAAATGTAGATACATAAAATTAAGATTAATCTTCGATCAGAAATTTCTAAAACATTTATGAGAAACAATATATGAGAATCATATTAAAACACTTATTTTCTTTAATAACAAATTCTGATGTTTTTAGATCGGCACAAGCCACCAGTTAAAAGATGGCATTTGTCAGCTTCCTGTGCATCTAGTGTGGCCATACGACTAGGTTATTCCCTCTGAGAATTAAGTAGAAATGTTGTGTATGATATTTTTGAAAAGTTTCCTTATAAAGTTGAGAGTGCTTCTCTTCTATTTCTTTTTCTTGCTGTTTAGGATGTGTTATTATGCCTGTAGTCCTAGCAACCATCTTGGGCCAGCACATGATGGTCTTGAGAATGTAAGCTGTGTGTTAAAGATGGCAAGATGGTAGCTAAAAACAAGAGGTCGGGAATGTCATTGAACCGTGAAGCTGCCATACCTGTCTTGGACACTCTCCTTTTGGAGTTCTTTGATCTGCAAGAGAAATAAATTATCATGTTTAGGCCACTGTTATTTGTGGGATAGTTGTTACACATAGCTGAACCAAGTCAAATTGAACTTGGTACCAGGAATTGGGTCCTACAAAACAGAACCTAAAATTTGACATTGGCTAAGTGAAATAAGTGGGAGGAAGATATTAAGTTCTCAGATATTGAAACTCAGAAAACTGGTGACCATGATATATGGCTGCAAACATTTGGTCAAGTTGTTGCCTGTTACATCTTGGAGACCACATGTTCCCATAAGGTATAGTCATTGGAGAAATAGTGGGAAGACATCAAAATATTAGCTTGTTTTGATTGTCTCTTGCTGTTTTCATCAAGGAAGATAAACTTAGGCTAGAACCAAGCCATCAGAAAGCCAAGTTGGGGGAGACGAAGGGAAGCACTCTTTGCCTGCAGCCTGCAATCTAAGTTTGATTTAGAGTCTTGTATAATTTGGAACCTAGAAGGGTTGACAAGATAAAGTCACACCAAATTGAATTACTTTAAGATTTCTCTGCCAGAAAATGGGATCCAGCCCACTGGCAAAAATCCCATTCAGGGTGTTGAATTTTACCTAAGTTGTTTCAAAGGGTCTCAGACTAAATGTCAGTATTAGTGCAGATGCCAGTAAGTTAAGGATAAGAATCTTCAGGTTAAAAAGTATCTCTAGATATGAGTTTATCTATGGTTACTCCACCATGAAATTGACCACACACACTCACACAAAGGCCAGAAACTTTGGGGTGGGCCATGGAAGGTCTGGAGGCAGAAAAGAATAGCAGGGTTCCCCCCAAAGTGATCCTATCCAAGGGAGAGGAGGGATTGGGTGATAGTGTTTGGGGGCTGCATAAAATTACAGGACTCTTCTTAGCAGCCAGCCACATTGGCATGGTGTGGTGCTTTGGGTAACAGTGGCTGAACACGTGAGTGTGAACCTGGATTCCTGACATCTCTGATGTTGTGGTAATACTCACCACTGTGGCCCATGAAGGGCTTGTAACCACTGTGGCAATCACTGATTTATGAGATTGTACAGAGCCAGTCTGCGATCAACACATTGTGTGGCCTGGGGCATGTTACAGTACAGTAGTGTTCTTATCTTATAAGAAAAATTGATAATAGTAGTGCCTACAGTCTAAGGCTATTATGGGTTTCGATGTGATAATTTATATAAAGACTTTGGCAGAGAATTTGGCACTAAAAAGACTCTTATTAGATGCTAGTCATCTCCAACTTCAAAGTCTCTCTAGAAGTTTTCCATAAATTTAACCTGTGACAAATCAATGGAGCAGTCATAGATTAGATTTAAAATGAGAGATCGCCAGAAAAAACCCAGATATTCAATAATCACCATTCTTTCTCCATGAGCTTTCACATCTCTGTTTTTGTCTCTCTCTTGTCTCTTTCCACTTCCTCTTCCCTTCTTCCTCCCACTCCCCTAACCCCCTCCCTACATTCAGCATTAGGGATTCTGGAAACTATTTAATAGCCATAATAAAATAATCCTAATGACTACAAAGTGCTAGCTTTTTAAAAATACGATTTGCTTCCTTTTGTATTCCTTAGTTCTTTAGTTTCTCACAATTTTATTTTCTTATTCTTATTTCAAATAGGCACATGAATCTATTGTGTTTTATCCACTTGACTGACTTCACCTGGTCCCATTTTATTTTAAATCTTGTATCTAATTGCTGGAGAAAAGGATTGTAATTCAACTAGATTCATCAAGAGAGATGACTCTAGCTGTTCAGACCTACAACACACACACACACACACACACACACACACACACACACACACTTACTTTGGCATAGATTTTTTTTTCCCCGATAACTTCTGACCAATATTCCCTCATTTATGGCGAATGTATATATACCTTAATCTTGGCGTAATCCCAAATCCAAGATCTCTCTGAGCTGCTTTATCCCTATAAACTTCATTCCAGAGCTCTCATCGCTTGCTGCCGTTCTTTCCTATTCATCATCTCTTCTTTCAAGTTTTGACTGAAACTAACATTTTTTGAAGAGCTATGAATACTTAGGGAGAAGCATTTTTCAAATCCAAGGGCTTCCTCTGCTTTACTTTCCAAATACGTTTCATGTGTTTTAAAGTTTTTCCTGCAGCAGAATTTTCTTTAAAGTCATTTTACTTTAAACTTCTCTTAATTGAAGAATATTGTAGTCTTCTTTTAGATAAGTGAGTTACTTTCTATGGTTTGTGACTCCCAAGGGTCAAGAATTTTCTCAGAGTGTCATGGAGTCCTTTACAAGTTTCAAGACATCAACATAAATCCACTTTAATGCTAATAAGAAGTTTTTTCCAGGATGCTTCTTAAGTATAAAATTAAATGTTTTTCCCTTATTATAAGAGAACATTTAAAAATAATTTCAAAGTGTAACTTTGAAGTAGCTACTTTTATAATAATTCTGAAATATTTTTAAAGGAACATTTCATTCCCATCCATCAGATCATGTTAATCAAAATCTTATATAGGTAGTACAGTATTAAAGTTATCACATTCACTTAGAATTATCAAGTTTTAATGGGGCTGCATTTAAATTAGGAGATTTGAATCTTGAAGCTATTTTCCCATTTTTATTGTTTAGTAAAAATCTGACTACCATACATCCAGATGGGATTTGTATTCCCATTTGTCTATTATGATTTGATTTTGCCCTAATTTGAATTTTATTTACTACTTCTCCTCCAAATCTGTCCACAGTTTAAACACTCATTCCTAGGTGTAATTCTCTTGTAACAAATATGCAGTTTTCTATCTGGATAGAAGCACATTCCTGGAATTTATGTCTGTCCTTTGGGAAATGATAGGACGGAAAACGTTCTTTAGGGTTTTGTGTGGGACAGCAAAACAGAGACAATACCTGCCTCTTGAGTTCTTTGTTTTTTCTCTTTTAATCCACTTTTAATCAATGCAAAACTATGTCTTTCATCCATTATGAAATTATTCATTTTCACTTCTGTTAATGGAAAATTTACTCAGTTGTGTATAGGTTTAATTTTTTTTTTTTTTTTTTTTTTTTGCGGTACGCGGGCCTCTCTCTGTTGTGGCCTCTCCCGCTGCAGAGCACAGGCTCCGGACGCGCAGACTCAGCAGCCATGGCTCATGGGCCCAGCCGCTCCGCGGCACGTGGGATCCTCCGAGACTGGGGCACGAACCCGCGTCCCCTGCATCAGCAGGCGGACTCCCAACCCAACCACTGCGCCACCAGGGAAGCCCTAGGTTTAATTATTAATATTTCCCATCTATATATATTCAATTATATGCATCACAGTAGACACTATATTTTGAAAATATAGCTTTTTGTAGCAAATGTTTTAAGATGCTGTCAGGTACACTTGAGAAAAATGTTTGCATTTACATTCTTTAATTTCTTTGTAACTCTAAGTACCTATTGATTTATTGTGGCTTTTTTCTTTAAGGGTTTCTATTGTCTCTACTTTTATACTTGCATTTCTGTCTTTTCTTTGCTACCACTATTTGTAGAAAGTAGCCATAGGGAAGGTACCTGTATTCCTTGTGAGGTGGCAGTGAATAAATCATTTGCCTTTTTGAGGAGGGGAAGAGTACATAATTTCCTCACCTTCTTTGATTTCCCCTCTTTTCTGCTGCTTTGATATATCTAACAGCTCCTCCGTAGACTTCATCCTTCTGTAGTGCTGAAATAATTTCTCATTAGCCAGACATCAACACATAATTAATGCCCCTGCTGCTTTAGCTAGAACTGGGGGTGGGGCTTTAGGTGACCGAGGGGGCCAGTTTTAAAGAGCTAGGAAGCAAAATCTTTACTCTCAAGAAGCTGAAATATTAGGGCAACAAGGCACATAGGAAGTAATGAAACTGAGCAATGTGTCACCAAGTTCAAATTGACATAAGACAGATTGAGACAGCAAAGCTGGGAAGGGATAATGCCCGTAGAAGGAGAAGTTAATACTGAAAATGACTTTGTTGATGCTCATCGAGAGAGATGTCCCCATAGGTGATTGGAGAGGAAGGAGGTGGGCATGCAAATGAGGGGAAACATACATGAGTCCCACGCAAATTCACTTGACTTTTTAGGAATACAGTGGAAAATGATGTGAAGGTTTATTTTTTGGAGGGGAGGAGGTAATGAGGGAAGAAAAATCAGTGAGGAATGTGCTACAGCCTCTTAGTGCATCAGCCTCTTTACAGGTCACTCCATCAATTAAGTCTTCCTGACACAACCTGAGAGACAGATGTTATTCTCACTTCTTAGTTGATCAAACTTAGGATCTAAGAGGTTAAATAATTTGACCAACACTCACACAAGTGACATATGGTGGGACCAGGAGTCAGCCCGGGCTGTAGTCAGCACTCTCCACAGCTGTAGCTTCTCAGTGCATCACTTTTGATGTGATTATATAAACATTTTCATGGCTACATTTCATGTTATCAACAGGTATATGTTTTTCATATTCGAATTTCCAAGAGAAATTTCCCTACCCCCTCACCTTAGAGTAAAACACTAACATTAACAAATTAGATCAAGCAGAGAAATGCAAAATCACTTAAGAAATATAACTTGTACCCAGATCATCAATATTTGACTATATGCTTTGAAAGTATCTATATATTTAAAGAAAACTTTAATAATCAGAATATTAGTCAATTATGAGGAAGTAGAAAAAGGCCACCACTGTCAGTGTCCTTTCTAGCACTCTCCAGGGGAACAGCTACCTGGTGAAATTGGCTTGTCCAGACTCAATGATAGATGCTCAACCTTGACACGGACACCTTGGGCTGTCCCACTACACATTCCCTTCAACTTTGAAACCCTCTCCTCTCTTTCTGATTCACTGCTCACCAGAGCATCTTAGGTTGAACTCCCATAAAACTTCTATAGGGAGAGAATGAGCTGGTCTCTTTAGCAGTTACATTTCTTACCATATCTTCATAAATTGGGATTGAGTATATATGTATATAATGCCCTGGGAGCTTGACTGCTGTGAGTTCACTCTTCCGAAGAGGCTTCACTGTGTGGGTGTGAAAGGGTCAAAGCCCTGGACTTGTACTTCAGAGCAGAGAATTCCTTCTCTGGGGGACTTTCAACAACCAACTGGACACCCCAAGGTAGTGTTGTGTTGAGAGTGACTTTTCCTCTTGAAACTTTTGCGGTGGCACCACAACACTGAATCATGTTCAGTATTCAGATTTCTAAGCTACAACACAATATATGTTGTGATATCTTTATAGGAAGGATTTAAATAATTGCTGTCAGTGTAAAGAGGATGTAAGTAAAACATTACATGAGCTGTGCAGTAGGTCAGAATTTGATGTATAAACATTTTATGTGGAAAATCTTTAGATGCTGATATATGCTCTGAAATCTCTTTCCCATAGCTTTTCCCTAAATTTGGATAAATACCAAATAATAGTAAATATTAGTTCTAAATGGCGTGAGATTTTCCTTATGTTTCTTTTTTGTTGTGGTTAACTTATTTGGAAATGAGTGACTTGATAACTATGATTCTCTCAGGATGACTTTTCTTTGGGAAGGGTTAGCTCTATTTTTGAAGAATAGATTTTGCAGAATGGAGATGCAGTGGGGGAGGGGAGGACATTTTAAAGTGTGGAAACATGAGGAAACCTCAGAGTTCGTAAGCGATTCAAGGGGACCCTTTGGGGAGAGAAAATGACCAGAGGAGAGAGAGAAATTGAGAAAATATGCTGAGAAAAAAAGAGAGAAGGAAAAAAAAGCCTTTTTTTTCTGTCAGATGTGTTATACATGATAACCATTTCTTGGGTATTTGGGTATTTATTAAAACAACCGATTAACTTGTGTATTGCTTTTCAAGGTTCCTGTTTCTTTCTGCCTTTTCTTACTCGCTAAAACATTGTGTCCTTACAATCCGGGAAGTACATCTGGTAAGAAAATGTTTATGATTGTTTCACTGGTATTCAAAGCAGAAATTCTCAGCCTGCTACTCAGCCATTTTTGGAGACAGACTTTTTCATTAATGGCCTTACTCGGGTTGTCTCGAACTGGCTTTAGAGCCATAATTCCCCTGAGAAAACAGTAGTCTATTTAAGCATTCCCTTGATTATAGCAGACTCATGTACATTTTTATTACCTTTTCAGCCATTTTATGTGGTCATTAATTATTACAGAATTGAACATTAGTTCACTTTGGAATCCTGCAGCTATGACTGTCATTGTGTCTCTTTGAGATATAAATGATCCCTGTCCAATATTGTTTGTTTTACCAGAGGCTGGGAATCCTATTCTCAAATTAATGATATGTTTATTTAAAGGATAACTGTGGTCCTCTGAACTGAAGCAGAGGAAAAACATTTGTTGATTCTGACAGCCTGATGCATTATTTGTGTTTAGCCCTTGTTCGTGAGGCTACGGAGACACCGAGCTGTACAGTTGGAGGTAACCCCTGAGGCTGGGGGCGGCTACCGCATCTCAGCAAGCTTTTCTCCTACACATCCAGAGAATGTGGGAATCCAATCTCTGTGTGAACACGGAGAGGCAAGGTCCTCATTATTTTATGAAGCAGTCATGGCCATTGTTGGACAGTTTCGATTGCTAGGCCATTCTTCATGACAGTGAGCTAAAATCTGTCTTGCACCCTTTGTCCTGTCTCTTTCCTCTGGAGCAAGACAAAACAGAGCTGTTCAGCTTCCATATTCCCGAGGGTAGAAGGGCTCATCCAATCTACACTCCAACCGCTGCTGGAGTAGAAGACATCTGGGCGTATGAATTTGATCATTTTGGTTCCCTTGCCAAGACCGCGCCAATCATGATAAAACTCTTGGGGGTATATTATGTGCCAGGCACTGTTAGAATTTTTAATACATTTTTTTCCCTAACCCTCATCACAACTCTGTATTGTGCACCTTATCTTCAAGATATAGACATCAAAACAGAATCAGAATGTTGAATCACCACCTAAGATAACATGGCAGTAAGTAGTGGAGGTGGGAGACGCTTGTAATTCTGTCTCAACCAGAGCACGTATTCTTTTTCTCCACATCATGGTTCCTCTCTTGTGTCTTGCTCTAAGTAGTATTTGCTTCTAAAGGAATTGTGTTCCTGATGATATAATTTCTAGACTTGTCTTCCTGGTCATTGTTTCTCCTCACTATGAACATGGTCATGTTTTCTTTACACCCTTGAATTTGCACCACAGACTCCTATGTCAGTGGTTTAAAATGCCCACTTTTCAGAATAATGTTTTTAGTGCATAAAATAAAATGCATGGAGTTACAAACCAACAAATTATATTAAAATGTAGTTATCAAAGAATTGAAAAGAAATGTGTGGTTTAATATTATACGTGTGTATGTATACATCTCTTTATTAATGTACTATTCACAAGGTTTAGTGGTGGGTCCAATAATTATTTAATTTTGAAGTAGTGAAGCAGAGATGCCATTTTGAGATGTGCACAAAAGTTTTAATGTGATAGGAAAATATCTGCAATTACTTTTGTTGACAGAGTTACAGGTACTGCTAAGGCTACTGTGGTATTTTGCCTACATTCATAATGGAAGGACATGCTAAATTTCCGTCTTTGGTTACTAAAAGTAATAATGTATTTTTTGCCCCTTCAAGTTCATGGACCCCTTGCATTCTATCCATGGACCCCTTGGACTGTTGTAAATCAGTTAGCTCATCATTTGCCTTCATGTAACGAAAATTGCCAGGACTTTTTATACGAGCAGTATACCTGTGCAATTGATAATTTAACTTACCAGGAAGATTTACTATTTACCCTTTTAAATTTTGATCTTATGATTAAGATAAGCATTTTCATCTATTAAGATAATTTTGAATCTTGTTTGTTGCTATTTCTCCTAGCTTTAGGACATTCTTTCTATCTTTAGACAACTTATCCATTTAAAACACAATGATACTAGGCTGTGGACTAAGGACTTGAATAAGGTATTAGAAACCACGTTTTGGTTGATAAAATCCTATAAATTAACACTTTTCTGATGTAAACGTCAAGTAGCTGGGAGTCCACATAACTGTACACACAATCAAGGATGTCATGATGCCATGGCTAATATCTTTTGAAGTTAGCATGCACTGTATTGGGCTTCCAATATGGCTTCCCTATACATTTACAATCCAGTAACCCAATTAAAAAAAATAAAATGAAGGCTAATTTGTATAACTTTTTCTTAGTGAATCATGCTGGCTCCTAGTGTTCACTATGCTATTTCCCAAAAGACTACCTACTTAGTGTCTGTTTAACACATCATTCTAGAAAATGGGGATCAACTTTTAGCTTACTACTTTGTGAATTCTGGAATGCATCTCATTCTCTTTTCTGAAAATTAGGGCACCTTTCTTTAAAGTTGAATATAATTTCCTTGATTCAAAATATTTTAACTCATTTACAACAATAAAATGTGCTTTTTGTGCCTCATAATGTAGCTCCTTTCTTCCTTCCTTGCTTCCTCCTTCCTGCCTTAGTGTTTCGCTCAGTCCTCTTTCCTTTCCTTCCTATATTCCTTCCTCCCTCTCTCCCTCCCTTCTTTTCTTTCTTTGTTTCTTCCACATTTTTTCACTGTGGAATCACGTCAGCTACTGGGGTTATACAGATAAGAAAGACATATCCCTTGAAGTCAGAGGATGACCATCTTCCCTTCCATAGAAGCATTAACCTCCCTGGACTTGATATTTTAACAGCTGGTTCATCTTGGAGGGACCAATCCTCTTAATAAGGATGAATTTTGTCCCAGGATACATCCTGATTAGTTTTCATCTTACTCTTCATTCCTCCCAGCTCGAAACTCCTAGCATACTTGAGAGCTGGGTTTGAGCTGTTTTTGATAGTCATCTGTTAACATTAAATCATTTCTTTAGCAGTCTATTATTATTCTTTATCTTTTAGCATCTTACAAAGTTTCAGTTAGATTTGGCTTTCACTTTCCAACACCAAACAAAGCTTTCCTGGCTGTATATCATTCTTCTTCTATCTTTATTATACATGCATGTTATATATGAGCTAATTTCAGAATTCCAGTATAGGTATTTTCTTACTAGTTTTCCACTAAGTTTTAAAAAGTTTGTTTAATAATTTGTTTTAATGTACTAAGAATTTCCTAATAAAGACAGCATATATATGTGTTAAATTGTCAAATCATGAAATGATCAACTTTGCATTATATATAAATTTTTGCTGATTATTAAAGGAAAATTTAGTTCATGATAATAAATACATGTTTAAGACAAATATTTAGTAAATGAACAAAAGTGTTAATTTCAGCTTTGTTTTTATTCTTTTTTCTACACTTTGCAAGAATTTTTGATATTGCAGTATGCTCTCTTAGCATTATCTTGGTATTATTTACCTTCTCCAATGATTTATTCTGAATGTATAAAAGTTGATAAAATGTATAAAAGCAGAATATGTTAATACCCTTGAGAAGTCCATCATAAATGCAGTGTGAAAATATTTGTAAATTTGATCACATAACAGTAAATTCATTTCTTTCTTTTTTTTTGAACATGTTTTAAGTTTACTAAGTATTTCTTTTTAAAATGATTTTAAATGATACTGTATTTTAAATTTCAGTTTTCACGTATTTATTCATATTATATCAAGGCACAATTTTTTTGTTTATTTTATATTTATTTAGTTTTTCTTATTAGTCATCCACTTTATACACATCGGTGTATACATGTCAGTCCCAAACTCCCAATTCATCACACCACCACCACCACCACCCCGCTGCTTTCCCGCCTTGGTGTCCATACGTTTTTTTCTCTACATCTGTGTCTCAATTTCTGCGCTGCAAACCGGCTCATCTGCACCATTTTCTAGGTTCCACATATATGTGTTAATATACGATATTTGTTTTTCTCTTTCTGACTTACTTCACCCTGTATGACAGTCTGTAGATCCATCCACATCCCTACAAATGACCCAATATCGTTCCTTTTTATGGCTGAGTAATATTCCATTGTATATATGTACCACATCTTCTTTATCCATTCGTCTGTCGATGGGCATTTAGGTTGCTTCCATGACCTGGCTATTATAAATATTGCTGCAATGAACATTGGGGTGCATGTGTCTTTCTGAATTATGGTTTTCTCTGGGTATATGCCCAGTAGTGGGATTGCTGGGTCATATGGTAATTCTATTTTTAGTTCTTTAAGGAACCTCCATACTGTTCGCCATAGTGGCTGTATCAATTTACATTCCCACCAACAGTGCAAGAGGGTTCCCTTTTCTCCACACCCTCTCCAGCATTGGTTGTTTGTAGATTTTCTGATCATGCCCATTCTAACTGGTGTGAGGTGATACCTCATTGTAGTTTTGTTTTGCATTTCTCTAATAATTAGTGATGTTGAGCAGCTTTTCATGTGATTCTTGGCCATCTGTATGTCTTCTTTGGAGAAATGTCTATTTAGGTCTTCTGCCCATTTTTGGATTGGGTTGTTTGTTTCTTTAATATTGAGCTGCATGAGCTATTTATATATTTTGGAGATTATCCTTTGTCAGATGATTCATTTGCAAATATTTTCTCCCATTTTGAGGGTTGTCTTTTTGTCCTGTTTATGGTTTCCTTAGCTGTGCAAAAGCTTTTAAGTTTCATTAACTCCCATTCTTTATTTTTGTTTTTATTTCCATTACTCTAGGAGGTGGATCAAAAAATATCTTGCTGTGATTTATGTCAAAGAGTGTTGTTCCTATGTTTTACTCTGTTTTATAGTGTCCGGTCTTACATTTAGGTCCCTAATCCATTTTGAGTTAATTTTTGTGTATGGTGTTAGGGAGTGTTCTAATTTCATTCCTTTACATGTAGCTGTCCAGTTTTCCCAGCACTACTTTTTGAAGAGACCGTCTTTTCTCCATCGTATATCCTTGCCTCCTTTGTCATAGATTAGTTGCCCGTAGGTGCGTGGGTTTATCTCTGGGCTTTCTATCTTGTTCCATTGATCTATATTTCTGTTTTTGTGCCAGTCCCATATTGTCTTGATTACTGTAGCTTTGTAGTATAGTCTGAAGACAGGGAGTCTGATTCCCTCAGTTCCATTTTTTTCCCCTCAAGACTACTTTGGCTATTTGGGGCCTTTTGTGTCTCCATACAAATTTTAAGATTCTTTTGTTCTAGTTCTCTAAAAAATGCCATTGGTAATCTGATAGGGATTGCATTGAATCTGTAGATTGCTTTGGGTAGTATAGTCATTTTCACAATATTGATTCTTCCAATCCAAGAACATGGTACATCTCTCCATTTGTTGTTATCATTTTTAATTTCTTTCATCAGTGTCTTATAGTTTTCTGCATACAGGTCTTTTGTCTCCTTAGGTAGGTTTATTCCTAGGTATTTTATTCTTTTTGTTGAAATGGTAAATGGGAGTGTTTCCTTAATTTCTCTTTCAGATTTTTCATCATTAGTGTATAGGAATGCAAGAGATTTCTGTGCATTAATTTTGTATCCTGCAACTTTACCAAATTTATTGATTAGCTCTAGTAGTTTTCTGGTGGCATCTTTAGGATTCTCTATGTATAGTATCACGTCATCTGCAAACAATGACAGTTTTACTTCTTCTTTTCCAATTTGTATTCCTTTTGTTTCTTTTTCTTCTCTGGTTGCCGTGGCTAGGACTTCCAAAACTATGTTGAATAATAGTGGTGAGAGTGGACATCCTTGTCTTGTTCCTGATTTAGAGGAAATGCTTTCATTTTTTCACCATTGAGAATGATGTTCACTGTGGGTTTGTCATATATGGCCTTTATTATGTTGAAGTAGGTTCCCTCTATGCCCCCTTTCTGGAGAGTTTTTATCATAAATACGTGTTGAATTTGAAGCTTTTTCTGCATCTATTGAGATGATCATATGGTTTTTTATTCTTCAGTTTGTTAATATGGTGTATCACATTGATTGATTTGCATATATTGAAGAATCCTTGCACCTCTGGGATAAATCCCACTTGATCATGATGTATGATCCTTTTAATGTGTTGTTAGGTTCTGTTTGCTAGTATTTTGTTGAGGATTTTTGCACCTATATTCATCAGTGATATTGGTCTGTAATTTTCTTTTTTTTCCATTTCTTTCTTTTTGTCTCTCATTCAGTACAGAAAGTAGCCTAATAATGTTATAATAAGAAAAAGATCACACATATTTGCAAAGCTAATTTAAGGAAGTGGATATGTTTGCCATTTCAATTTAGGATACTTTTTTGTTCATCTTTGGTACTTTAGATAGCTTTTAAGTTAAATATAAAACTTTGCAGTTCAAAAATATATAAAGCAAAGCAGTACTTTTGTCTGTCCCCAAGCATTCCTATACTTTTACTACCTATGTGTGTAAGTTGGTATAGTCCATGGCCCCTTATCTGACTAAATGTATAATTTCTGAGGGATCCCTATAACATAGGGAATATTCATCAAGGCTGTGATCTTAACCTGATCAGTTCTGGGCTTCTCAGTGAACCAAGAGATTTCAGGTGTCATAATCCGGTCACCCTCACATCTGTGTGTGTGTACACTATATGCAAACATTTATACAAACCCACATAAACACACTTGGTCCCCCGCAACAAACAGTCAACATTTCTCTTTGTCTTTGTCTTCTTGCTCCCTTTTGTTATGCGTGATCCCCAGAGAATTGCCAGGGCAGAACAATTAAAACCTAGTTACAGTACATTAAATGTTCCCTCAAAGTACTAGCAGTGTTTATATAGCATGACCACCCTGGAGGGAATTTTCAACAACAGTCTCAAATCACAGTCTACTAAATGTTCCCTTGTTGTGTCCACAAGATGACGTGAAGCATTAAATTCTTATTGGATCAATTAAAAGATACTTGATTTTGACTTTCAAATATTTCGTCATTTTTTCAAATTATAGGAATCGTCTGAGGTATAAGAACTGAATCAACTGAATCATCATGTATTTATTTATTTGAACATTTTTTTGGCTTCTGGGATATTATTTTTACTTTTCTCTAAAACAATTTCATAGTAAGTTATTTGTTTCAGTAGTCAAAAGAGCAAGGGATGGCATCCTGACTTCTTTATTAACAGTTTTCCACTGTAGAGCTACATATGGAATCTTAAGTAGTTCTCTACCTACATTCACATTCAAGGCTTATTAGAAGAGGATGTTGGTCACCTACACAGTAGTATTTGAGAAGCTCCAAGGAAAACCTTCCAAAGTGTCAACAGCCTGTGGCAAGTGCCTTAATTCCACCATTAGTTAGTGTAAGCCTTCTGCAAATTCTTGCATGAAGGAATATATTAAGGTATAAATTACCTAGTGGGAATTCATTTTATTCAATCAGATCTTTTTCTCGGAAGCAGGAATGTTGGGTCAGAAATCAGGTCTTGGGTGCTTGGGAGGTGAGGGAACACTGGGGGAGTGACTGCAGTGAAGAGAGTTCAGGGATGAAAAACAAAGACAATTTGGGATTAAGGAATGACTTCGCTATCTGGCAGCTTCTTACCGAATTCCTGTAAACCAGTATTACTGGTCTTCAGAGAAGGCGGTGTCCTTGATGGAGACATGTCGAGGTGGGGCCCCAGGGCACAGTAGAATGGCCATTTTTATAAGCCATGTAAGTACAACAGGAGTATGTTAGATAAATCTGGACCTATCTGTAACTGTATTTTAGAAAAAATCTAGATGGCATAGCTCTGAGTATTATCACCTTCCAGAACATGGAGATGCGGTTTGAGATGAGAATGCTAGGGCAGGCTACGTCACACAGCCTCATTTCTCTGTGTCTCCATGAGTCCTTATTTAGCATTCTCTGCATATAAAATCTAAATAAAGTTCATATAGTATCTACATCTTCCTTAAGTCTCTCCTTTGGGTCAAATCTTCCTCTCAGATTTACTGCTACTGCTTCTCTTGACCTCCATAAGCAGGAAATATCCATGTACTGCTGAGTGTTCAGAATCCTTACTGCCTACAGCAGCCAAATGAGATGACAGCCTCAGCCTTAAGGATTGGTCTCAGAGCAGGTTAGAGAGTACTTCAAACCAGATAAAAACCCAACAGTGTGAGATGTTGGTCTCTGTGGAGAAGTGTAAGATAGAATTCTGACTTTAAAGCACGATCTTCTGATGAATGTTTCTGCCGCATGCTTTTAAGGAGATACTGTTTCTCGGACTGCTTGGAATCACATCTTTAGCAAATCCAAAGGTTTACATGCTGGCAATAAAGGATACAAATTAAAATTGCACTAAGTTCTTTTCCCCTCCTCTAAAGCCACTTCAAAATAGCTTGTAATTGGTTTGAAGGGGGTGTTTTAAAAACAACCTTATAATATTTGCTTAAAGTGATGGTAAGGATGTTTTACAACACCTAGAGGACCACACAGCACTTGAGAGTTGATTACCTTTTCTTCAAGAATTTTGCATTCGTTGTTGCCCACTGGAAGAGTAGTGGTGCAATTTGGGAATCCTTCTGGGCCTCATATATTGTATTTACAAGTTCTGAAGTACAGCAGAGTGTTAGTTGTTGTCTAATTTATTTGATCCAGCTTAGTAACTAACTTAGAAAATTGGCCTTCTCAAGTGATTCTCCCCATGACTTGCCTGGTGTGCTTGCCTACACATAATAGGTTCTCAGTTATTGCTTTAACTACATCGACTAATTTAACAGGAGAATTTCAACAGCATATCATTCTGTGGTATATTTCAGCTAATTCCGCATTTTTGCAAATAAAACGGAGTGAGTGGTTGAGTGTTGTTCTTTTGTTGATTGGAATGATCAACTTTAAAATGTTCAAAGATGCACTGGACTGAATTCAGAAGACCACCAGGAGCCATGGAAGAGGCTGGGTAAGTGCCCAGGATGAAAAGCCTTCCTTCCTTACAGGAATTTACAGGATGACTGCTCTCTGCTATTTTTTTCTATCCCCTTTCTAGGAAAATGCAAAAAGTGGTTTTCTTCACACCATTGGATACATTACCTCAGGATAAACTGAATCTTGTTTACAGTCCAGTGATTCTATGTGATCAATTTTTTTTTTTTTATACCTGAGTTTCAAACTGGAACCCTTCAATAATATCAAAAATCTGAGTGGCCCTAGAAGCCCTTCTCCCAAACAGTATGGGGAAAGGGCAGTGTAACTAAAACTGGAAGTTTTACCAGTAATGTGACCTAGAACAAATCACTTATACTCTCAATTATCAGGGCCTTCGCTGGGCATAATAATACTATCTCTGTTGGTTTGTTGTTTTTTTGCTTGTTTTGTGAAAGTCAGATGGCACAATGTGAGCATGCTCTGTAAATTCTAAAATGTTAACAAGTGTTGAGTTATTATTTTGATGATTCTTGTTCCTTTCTCCATAAACTGGTCAACAGTCTCACCAGTGAGCAATCCTCTTTGTAAGCCTTATTGTATAGACAAAAGCTGGATGATGGGAAAAGGAGGACAAAGGGGGTCTGTCAAATGAGACAAAGGAAACAGTGAGGGCACAGGAAGAAAGACTGGCATATGGTGAGGTGGGGGAGGGGTGAGGCGCAGAAGACACTGGTCAGTGGAAGAAACACACGAGCACACACAATCAGCTATGCATTTATAAAAAGTTCTTACATGTAAAAAGAGTCGATGGTAAGGTTGAAATGTCTCTGAATGATCTTTGTGGCCCAGTCTTGCCTGTAAAACTGATTGTCAATTCCAAATTGGCAGCTGCAGCTATGACTACTTTAACAAATTTAACCTTTGTCTCATTTCATGGTTGAAAAGAGACCTTTAAATGATATCTTCTAGATTTGTTCTTAGGCCTTTACATATACTTATCCATTAAAGAAGCAGGTCGTCATGTCCATCAAATGCAGGGTTTAAGGTAATACTCTGGCTTCCCGCGTGTGTAAGCAGGGGCATTATTAATTTCTTGGCCTCCAGGTGTGGTCCTAGGGTTATGTGAGGTTCTGGTTATATTGCAGATTCCTGGGACCTTCAAAGCGATTGCCATCAGTGTCAGTTTGGGTACAGCCTGGGAGTCTGCGTGCTGAACAAGATGTTCGGCTGTTGTTGCCCACACTCCTAGGCAAGAACCCCTGATCTGGCCAATGCGGGCACCGACTGCGGGGTTCAGCTGCAGCAGCTCCAGGCTGGCTGGGATGCCCAAGGCTCCTGGGCAGTTGGCTCAGAGCCTTTTCCCTGGAGGAAAGGTATAGGGCTCTCAGTCCCTCATCCTCCTTCAATCCCTTCTAAATTAGAAGTTTAGAGACACTTCATGGGCAGTTTCCCCTTGGTTTCATTGCCTTTTATTTTTAATCTTGAATCTCATTCAAAGCTCTGTTTCAGCATGCTGGTTTCGTTTTGGTTATGGTTGGTGAGCCACAGAAAACACGAGGCATTTTTATCTGCAACTTTATTGGTGTGCACTAAGACTATTATCTGTGTATTTGGGCTAAAGGAATCTCTTTTCATGATTTGGGAGAAATGCAGAAGAGAAAGAAAACTTGATATTTAGCACAGGGGCTACTGTCATGCCTCAATCTACATCAAAAGAAGTGGTGGCTTCCGGCCCGCCCCCTGCTCACTCTCTGAAGCCTTCACGAGCCTCAGACCACGCTCAGCCTGAGGAAATGTGCGGAAGTGTATTTTTCACAAGAATTAACTCTTGCAGCCAAACAAGCCCATCAGGTTGCTTTAGATTCCTTAACTCATAAATGGCTACCTTGTGTTTTCCTTGTCCACACTGGTGTTCTGTTTTGTTACAATTTGCAAATTCAATGAATGTTTTGTAGGTGAGGGGAAAAAAAGCCCATGGAATCTTTATTGCTTTATTTAAAAAAAAAAATCTGTGGAGCAAGAAAGAATGTGACTGCATTTTTATTTATGGTCAATAAGCCTTGATGAATATACGCAGTAAACGTTGCTGAGACTGTCACAAAGCAAATCACCATGTCACAAGAAATATTATTAAATTCTGTAATTTCCTTTTCTGAAAGTAGTTTCTCTGTATGGAGATGGAGAAAGCAAATTACATTCTATATTCACCTTAACTGAAAAGGAGCTGAGTGTGGTAGCTGATAGCCTATAAATAGCAGATCTGTGACCTCATTCCTGTTCTCTGCCTTGCCTAGCTGTTTCCAGTTTCAAGTTGAATAGAAAATTGTCAATCATCTGGCGAATCTCGGCATATAGGCCAGCTTATTTGGATAATTCTGGCCTGGTCCTCGTTTTTCTGTAGTCATTCAGGTACTATGCCTTCATTTAAGTGAAAGCAGTCTGCGGTCTGTGTCTGTTGCTTTTTGCCTGCGTGGCCCAGGTAATTGCAGTTGTGTGGAAATGGCCCCATGTGACCTTGGCAAACTGCTTAACCTTTTGGAGCCTCAGGTTATCCATCTGTAAAGGAATATTGTCCTGCCTCTCCCTCATTTCAATGGAATGCTTTGAGAATTGATTAGATAGTGTGCATAAAGCAAGTTGACCTCCTCAAGAAAGAATACAATGTATGATTTTATTTCTGGTCTCAAAGCTCTTAGGCCAGGCCTCTCCAGTACAACAGTGGTCATTATCTGTGCTTTTGGACTGCCTGGAGAGGAAATTCACACCATTCAGGGCAAAACAATCCACTCCAGTTTCTAAATGGTGGGGATTGTCTATCTATGGAGCACAAATTCAACAGATGGTTGCCAACCTTCCACTTGATTTTGTGACTCTCTAAACTGTGTTCATTAAAACTTCAACTTGCAGACAGCTTTGTAGAGACTTGGAAGGTAGTGTGAATAACAGTTTGTGATGAAACGGATACAGCCCATAGGAGACCTGAGTGTCATCTGTCTCCGATTCTTAGAAGCAGTGGTTAACTTAACATGGAAAATAACGAACAAGATCACTCTATCAATAATTAGAAGGGCTTGAGTTGTTTCCCAGATGTTTGCGAATCTCCTACTGAAGTCGTCTTTCTGGAGCTTCACTAATAAGTATATTTTCAGAATCTGAGCACAACCATGTTTCATGTTGAATTTCAAGATCCTTTTTTTCCTAAGAAGGAACACAAACCTGAACCAAGGTTTCGGGGAAACAGAGACTAAGTCTGTTCCTGTTTTTGTTTTGCAGTCTTTATACAGATGTAGCATGCGGTGGCCCTTTCCATTTAAGGCTGGCATGATTTACTTATTCTTCTTTTTGCCTTCTGTGGGTCTATACGTGTACATGTATTCACTATTTAGCTTGTGAAGTTTTAATTTATTTAGCGAATGTCTTGCTTTGCTGAACATTTTGACTATTTCCTTGGACCATTTTGCTGTGAGAAATAAATGTGCTCTTTAAATGATTTCTTTCTTTTTCTATCAACTTAGGAGCGAAAATGAAATTGACATTCTCATAAAACAAAGGTGCTGTCGAACGTGAAAACGTTTACTCTGAAATAAAAATTTGTGTTTACTTAGAGCTCAGTTTCTGTTGAAAAACAAACATCATAGACCATCAGAAAAAGAAGAGAAGCCCCCTGCTGACACATGCTCTCCTTGATTGATGATGTTGTCTGGCCGAGAAGCTTCAGAAATGGCAATCGGGGAACAAATGGGTTGGGTTTTATTCAATAAATACCTTTGAAAAAAGAAAAGAAATCCCCAAATTCAAGGAATTGCATTTGAAACTGGTGAAACATAGCTGCATGAGTTCATTCTTTGAAAAACAAAGAAAATGGAATTGCGCCTTGGTCTCACTCCTAGGACATGAATCTAATTTGAAGGACAACAGACCATACTGCCAATGTGTGACATTATGTATTGAGAGATGCACAGAAATGGGAGTATGGCGTCTCTGTTTCCTACTGTATCATCCACTGAACGCAGATCTGAGTGAAGAACTATATACTACTGAGGTGCAGAGAGATGGGGGGGTGGGGAATGAGGCTAAGCATAGTAAAGTTTATGAAGTGTTTACAGTGGGCCAGGCCAAGTGCATTACATATATTAACTCAGTGTATCCTCAGGTTGGTTGGTCTTATGACAGTCTTTATTATACAGATGAAGAAATGGTCCAGAGTGGTTAAGGCACTAGCCAGAGATCACACAACTAGGGAAGAGCAGAGCTGGGATTTGAACCTAAGTAGCCTGATTTGAGAGTTCATCTCTCCTTAGATCTATGTTGACTCTCTTTGTTTACTAAAACAATAATACATCAACTCTTAATACATTGATAATTTAGTACAAAAATAATGTCTGAATTATCACATTGTTTTCATATTTTCATTCTCTACTTTCAGGCATTCGTAAGTTTTTTCCTGCTTTCCATTTCTCCAATGCGTTCTTATTTTACGGTAATTCTTTTGAACCCATGTGTAATACAATTTAACTTTGTTCATGGGCGCTCTCTTTTTGGTTGCTGTAGGAGTCTATAATATTGCTTTAAACAAATGTAAATCTCTTTTCCATTTCGTTTTAATTTTTCTTTTTAGCCATGAATACAAGTCTTAAATCTTGTTTTCAAAATATAATTTTGACTACTTATAATCATATCTGTGTTTTCCTCTTAGATATAGCATTTCTTGAGATTTTGGGGGGCATGGTGGTGGAAGTGTCTTTTCAATGTGGGTGTCCTGTTTTCACTCCCCTGCAGTTTGGGGAGCTTATGCTTATTTTTTGTTCTTCAAATTTATGTGTCTCTACTACATGCCCCAGGAGAGTCCAAGTTTCCTGGACTGAACAGAACATTCAGAGTAACCATAGAACCATCTTAGACCAGAACTTGTTTAGTAAAAGGGCTCTGATACATTTACTAGATATACGGGCAAATTCTAGTCTGTCTAAATTCCCATAGGACAAAAGCACGGATGATCTAAAATCTATCTCTAAAGATTTGGGGCTTCTCTATGAGAATCAGCTATGCCCAAAAATCTTGGGTGTTTAAGCCATGACTCTTCTCCTAAGATCCTGCTATTAGTAGGAGAAGTGTGTTTATATTTGAAAGTTTTCAGTTCCAATGGTGATGTTTGTGTCTTTATTTCCTTTAGAGAAACAAAGAAAAAGAGGGAAGAGGCGGAGGTGATTGGGGACCAAGGAGTACAAATTCTCCTTGTGGTATGTGCTCTTCTAGATGGACAGAGCTTTATTCTCTCTATTTTTGATTCATATATAGTTATACACAGTAGTTGTGTGTGTGTGTGTGTGTGTATATATATATGTATATATGTATATATATATATATATATATATATATAACTGGTTCTGTGTGGTCGAGTTATATGTGGCTGGAGTTATACATGGTTGAGACCAGAAGATGAGGCTAAGTAGAAATATTGGTAAATTATCTTAATTCCTCTCTGACTTTGTTCCTGGCAAATAAATACATTTGCTTGAAGTTGAGTGTGAACAGTTTACTTGAACAGGTGATGTCAAATTTTGTAGTCTCAGGCAATAACATTTTGTGTTGTGCTAGTAGCTTTAAAACTTATAATTAGGCAGATTTCATATTACAGCTTCTCCTACACCTTCTGGTAAAATTTGAGTCTTGGCAAATTTCCTCTGTAATTTTATTCCTGCAGGAGGGTCTATGACAAAAAGTTTTAACATAGGAAATCCAGAGATTTTCCCTATTCCCTTTTGGGGTGTGTTATAAAGGAATCCACCTTCAAGTTCATATATTTATCACAGTAATAACAGAGTTCAATATCTTCTGACTGCTCTATCCTAATACAAAGTGTTAATCACAAGTATTTTCTGGGTGAAGTGATGATGGATGTTACCAAAATGTTCCTATCTGTTATAAATTAGTTCTTCTAGACACACACACACACACACACACACACACACACACACACACACACACA